>NC_047121.1:3970636-4196579 GCF_902500255.1 Thalassophryne amazonica
TGGAATGTCCGCATAAATTCCTCATGCCGGCCTCTTCTGAATCTTCTCTGTTCTCTCACGATGTCCTGGGTGAATTAAGCCTTAAATTAGGATGTTTTCAGCTCGAAACAGGCCGACGACAGCGCCTGGAAGCGCTGCAGGACGTCCCGCTCCGTGGGAAGTCCTTACACCGACAGAAACACCCCATAATCTCTCATCAGCCGTTAAACTTTTCACAGAAAACCAGCTTAATTTCTCGAATAGTGTCCACTCGGATATTCCTCACAGGTCCAGAAAAAATTTTGATAAAGCAACGCGCGCCGTCTCGAGCAGCGTGTGAAACAAAGGAATTCAGCCGAGAGGGCGGGACCACATCTCACTCAAGGCCTGCCCACAGGGAAATGACGTCACCGACACGCGTGAAAAAACTCACGCATGCGCACGAGGGTTCAAGCATGATTGGTGTAATCGCATGTCATTCAAATCCATATAGTTAAAAAAAAATAAATAAAAGGGTCGGTTTATTATCTAAGAGACCTCGTATGTGTATATATCCAATCACCATCACTTATGCAGTTGCATCATAGTTACTGCACAGGCTCTCAGTCTGCTGAAGGATTTTATTCATGCTTAAGGTGCCAATTTTATGTTTGACACAGGATCGAAGAATTTCTGGTTGAAAGCTGTTTGACAACAGAGCTGCCTGCTTTTTTTTGCAGTTGGTCACTTTGCCACTGGTGGTCACTAAAACACTGCACCTTAATCTCATGGTGGAGGATCTTCATTTGTTCCTGTTTGAATGTAGTTTCACACGCATGTTAAAAGTGGCTGATTTGAGTGAGAATTTTATTTATATTTTTTAAAGAAGCCTTTATTTATTACTTACTGTTAGTCCATTGGTTTAGATATACGGGAAATTATGAACAAGTATGGGCAGCACCGTGGCTTTGTGCTTAGCACTGTTCCCTCACACTCAGAAGATCCTGGGATCAATTCCCACCTGGTCATTTCTGTGTGGGTTTGTCTGTTTTCCACTTTCCTCTCACTTCCAAATACATGCAGGTTAGGTGATGTTAAATTGACAATTGGGGAGGTGATGGTCTAATGGTTAGTGTTGGGCTTGAGACCAGAGGATCCTCGGATCAAATCCCAGCCTGACTGGAAAATCATTAAGTGCCCTTGGGCAAGGTCCTTAATCTCCTAGTTACTCCCGATGTGTAGTGGGCGCCTTGTATGGCAGCAGCCTGACATCGGGGTGAATGTGAGGCTTCGAGCGTCTGATGCAGATACAGACCATTTACCATTACCATAGGTGTGAATGTGTTTGTGGCCCTGGCAGCCTGTCAAGAGTGCACCCACCTCTCATACAGTGACTGCTGGGATAGGTCCTGCTTCCCTGTGACCTTTTAAATTGGAATAAGCAGGTACTATAGCGAATGAATGAGTGAATGAGAATGGAATTTAAAGTGTGGACTTTCTGCTTCCATTTGAGTACACATGAATCAGGTTAACTAGCTTTTAATATGGTTCCACCCAGTGTCAGATGATATGGACCAAAAACAACAACAAAAAAAATCAGATCTTGCTGTTTTTAGGTTGAGTGCCGATATTTGGTATTAAATACAAAATGTGCTAAATCTTTATTTTTACCTTGGTGCCAAACGTGTGATGTCAAAAGCACTTTTAATTAAAGACTAATCAAAAAAGTCACCTTCCAGGTTTTCCTTTCCTGCTCAACAAAGCACACCTGTGCAAATAATAAAAAATGTAAAAACTAATCAATTATTGTTTTTTAAAGCCGCTTTGTTGTGCTGTTGCATTACGGACCATATTTTTAGTGATATGGAAGGGTGTGTGTGTGTGTGTGTGTGTGAGAGAGTGAATCACAAAGTAATGTTTTGTGTCATGAACTTGGACACAAAAAACAGGACACAATTGCGAGACTCTCCAAGGGGAATAGTGTTGAGAAAAAAAGGGTTTAATAGCAAAACAAAGTGAAGGTCAGTACATGGGAAGGCAGGCAATAAACAGCAGTAGTATTCAAATCATGAGACAAGAAATGAGGTCAAAAAACAGGGACAGGTTCAAAAACACAGTGTGGCAACATAAGGACTATGAGGAAGGCGAGAACAATGACACAAAGGCATGACAAACTGACAGAGATGTGAGGAAAACAGAGGGCTTAAATAGTGTAGGTGGTGATGGAGGAAAATGAGGGACAGGTATGAAGGAACATGCAGGAACAGGGCGTGGCAAACAGACAGAAAAACAAACCCAAACCCCAGACACGAGACGAGCAAACAGTGAACATGAACACAAAACAAAAACAAGCAGTAAAACAAAAAACTAAACATGAACATAGTTCCACATGACATTTTGCTTGTCTGATGGACAGTTTAAGTTGAGACACATTCTCTGATCATTACACTCTGTCTTGTCTTATTTCACTCACTCTGACTGAAATGTTCTCCCTGCAGCCTGTGTGTGTGTGGGGGGGGGGGGGGGGGGGGGGGGGGGGGGCTCATCTAAACTCCTGTGATGAAGCTAAGGTCCACACAGTCTAAATGGAACCTGTAACCTGTGCGTCTGAACAGATGGGTGATCATGTGCTCCCTCCTGTGTAGATGTGTGAAAATTACACTCCTACCGTCATCTTTCAACAACAGACTCCACCAAGAGTCCACCTTAGTAAATATACTTAACAAAAATATAAATGCAACACTTTTGGTTTTGCTCCCATTTTGTATGAGATGAACTCAAAGATCTAAAACTTTTTTCCACATACACAATATCACCATTTCCCTCAAATATTGTTCACAAACCAGTCGAAATCTGTGATAGTGAGGACTTCTCCTTTGCTGAGATAATCCATCCCACCTCACAGGTGTGCCATATCAGGATGCTGATTAGACACCATGATTAGTGCACAGGTGTGCCTTAGACTGCCCACAATAAAAGGCCACTCTGAAAGGTGCAGTTTGATCACACAGCACAATGCCACAGATGTCGCAAGATTTGAGGGAGCGTGCAATTGGCATGCTGACAGCAGGAATGTCAACCAGAGCTGTTGCTCGTGTATTGAATGTTCATTTCTCTACCATAAGCCGTCTCCAAAGGCGTTTCAGAAAATTTGGCAGTACATCCAACCAGCCTCACAACCGCAGACCACGTGTAACCACACCAGCCCAGGACCTCCACATCCAGCATGTTCACCTCCAAGATCGTCTGAGACCAGCCACTCGGACAGCTGCTGGAACAATCGCTTTGCATAACCAAAGAATTTTTGCACAAACTGTCAGAAACCGTCTCAGGGAAGCTCATCTGCATGCTCGTCGTCCTCATCGGGGTCTCGACCTGACTCCAGTTCGTCGTCGTAACCGACTTGAGTGGGCAAATGCTCACATTCGCTGGCGTTCGGCACGTTGGAGAGGTGTTCTCTTCACGGATGATGCGAAGGAGATGTGTTGCACTGCATGAGGCAAATGGTGGTCACACCAGATACTGACTGGTATCCCCCCCCCCCCCCCCCAATAAAACAAAACTGCACCTTTCAGAGTGGCCTTTTATTGTGGGCAGTCTAAGGCACACCTGTGCACTAATCATGGTGTCTAATCAGCATCCTGATATGGCACACCTGTGAGGTGGGATGGATTATCTCAGTAAAGGAGAAGTGCTCATTATCACAGATTTCGACTGGTTTGTGAACAATATTTGAGGGAAATGGTGATATTGTGTATGTGGAAAAAGTTTTAGATCGTTGAGTTCATCTCATACAAAATGGGAGCAAAACCAAAAGTGTTGCGTTTATATTTTTGTTGAGTATACAAAGAGTTTAAAATAAGACGCCAGCATTTGTAAACTTCAAAATGACCACAACCAGAATCATTTTTTTAATCAAAAAACGCCTTTAAAAAGTGTGTCCAGTTCAACATACATGCTGTTTGTAAAAACGAGGCAAAGATCAACTTGTAGAATGATGGTAAAAGATTTACAGTACATACGGTAGAGAAGGCGACAAGCTGTTCGTCATCCGGAGCGTACTGCACCAAGGCCGGTTTTCTTTGCTGTGCTGCTACATGTCGGCGTTGTTTGGCGAACGTGCAGATAAAAATTATGGGTTAAGAAATGGTGCAGAGCCTGTCTGATGGGATGATGTGCAGCCTTCCCAACATTCAAGGTTGTGCTGTCTGTGCTGCACGGTTAAAGAGGCCGATTGGTGGATTTACCGCTGTGGTCAGGTGACTCGTTTGAACAGCAACAAAATGGTGGCAAAAAGGAAGAAACTGTGTTTACACCAAACATCAGAAACATTTTCCAGTTCAGGCTTCTTCTACACTGTGCTGTCTGTTACTGCCTGTCAGTCCTTCCAGCAGCAATGTGCGCTCTCAGGAGGCGGGCGTACGTGCTGCTGCTTGCATACAATAGTGTTCAGAATAGTACTAGTGCTATGTGACTAAAAAGATTAATCCAGGTTTTGAGTATATTTCTTATTGTTACATGGGAAACAAGGTACCAGTAGATTCAGTAGATTCTCACAAATCCAACAAGACCAAGCATTCATGATATGCACACTCTTAAGGCTATGAAATTGGGCTATTAGTAAAAAAAAAAAGTAGAAAAGGGGGTGTTCACAATAATAGCAGCAAAACTGTTATGTTCAAACTGCTTTTTTAGCAATCCTGTGAATCACTAAACTACTATTTAGTTGTATAACCACAGTTTTTCATGATTTCTTCACATCTGCGAGGCATTAATTTTGTTGGCTTAGAACCAAGATTTTGCTCATTTACTAGTGTGCTTGGGGTCATTGTCTTGTTGAAACACCCATTTCAAGGGCATGTCCTCTTCAGCATAAGGCAACATGACCTCTTCAAGTATTTTGACATATCCAAACTGATCCATGATACCTGGTATGCGATATATAGGCCCAACACCATAGTAGGAGAAACATGCCCATATCATGATGCTTGCACCACCATGCTTCACTGTTTTAACTGTGAACTGTGGCTTGAATTCAGAGTTCGGGGGTTGTCTCACGAACTGTCTGCGGCCCTTGGACCCAAAAAGAACAATTTTACTCTCATCAGTCCACAAAATATTCCTCCATTTCTCTTTAGGCCAGTTGATGTGTTCTTTGGCAAATTGTAACCTTGTAGATGAACAGCCTATAATTTTTTGCACCTGCATATAGGTTTTCCCCTCTCCAATCAACTTTTAAATCAAACGACGCTGTTCTTCTGAACAATGTCTTGAACGTCCCATTTTCCTCAGGCTTTCAAAGAGAAAAGCATGTTCAACAGGTGCTGGCTTCATCCTTAAATAGGGGACACCTGATTCACACCTGTTTGTTCGACAAAATTGACAAACTCACTGACTGAATGCCACACTACTATTATTGTGAACACCCCCTTTTCTACTTTTTTTACTAATAGCCCAATTTCATAGCCTTAAGAGTGTGCATATCATGAATGCTTGGTCTTGTTGGATTTGTGAGAATCTACTGAATCTACTGTTACCTTGTTTCCCATGTAACAATAAGAAATATACTCAAAACCTGGATTAATCTTTTTAGTCACATAGCACTACTATTTTGAACACTACTGTACATCGCGTAAAACTGGCCTTTCATTTGTTAAGCATGATGTTATCATGTTGGCGTGCATGGCTGCTAAAGGAGTTCTTTCTCTGTTTAATGATAAGATGTACATTAGTCACCCCCCCCCCCCAGCACTGATCAGTGGGAGCTCTGTCATTTTACTGTGCTAAAGTGCACAAGTTGCTTGACTTAAGTGTAAAAACCCTAAAAGATGAATTGTTTGCTGTAATGGATTTCCAGTCTAAAGATCTTTTCAAACATCGCTAAGTTGATTTCAGTTGTGTACTCGAAACAGCTGAGCTCGTTGGCAGACGGAGAATGCAGATGAAACAGCATTAGTGAAGGTTACAAATGATCTTCTTATGGCCTCAGACAGTGGACTCATCTCTGTGCTTGTTCTGTTAGACCTCAGTGCTGCTTTTGATACTGTTGACCATAAAATTTTATTACAGAGATTAGAGCATGCCATAGGTATTAAAGGCACTGCGCTGCGGTGGTTTGAATCATATTTATCTAATAGATTACAATTTGTTCATGTAAATGGGGAATCTTCTTCACAGACTAAAGTTCATTATGGAGTTCCACAAGGTTATGTGCTAGGACCAATTTTATTCACTTTATACATGTTTCCCTTAGGCAGTATTATTAGACAGCATTGCTTAAATTTTCATTGTTACGCAGATGATACCCAGCTTTATCTATCCATGAAGCCAGAGGACACACAGACATAAAGACATGGATGACCTCTAATTTCCTGCTTTTAAACTCAGATAAAACTGAAGTTATTGTACTTGGCCCCACAAATCTTAGAAACATGGTGTCTAACCAGATCCTTACTCTGGATGGCATTACCCTGACCTCTAGTAATACTGTGAGAAATCTTGGAGTCATTTTTAATCAGGATATGTCATTCAATGCGCATATTAAACAAATATGTAGGACTGCTTTTTTGCATTTGCACAATATCTCTAAAATTAGAAAGGTCTTGTCTCAGAGTGATGCTGAAAAACTAATTCATGCATTTATTTCCTCTAGGCTGGACTATTGTAATTCATTATTATCAGGTTGTGCTAAAAGTTCCCTGAAAAGCCTTCAGTTAATTCAAAATGCTGCAGCTAGAGTACTGACAGGGACTAGAAGGAGAGAGCATATCTCACCCATATTGGCCTCTCTTCATTGGCTTCCTGTTAATTCTAGAATAGAATTTAAAATTCTTCTTCTTACTTATAAGGTTTTGAATAATCAGGTCCCATCTTATCTTAGGGACCTCATAGTACCATATCACCCCAATAGAGCGCTTCGCTCTGACTGCAGGCTTACTAGTAGTTCCTAGGGTTTGTAAGAGTAGAATGGGAGGCAGAGCCTTCAGCTTTCAGGCTCCTCTCCTGTGGAACCAGCTCCCAAATCAGATCAGGGAGACAGACACCCTCTCTACTTTTAAGATTAGGCTTAAAACTTTCCTTTTTGCTAAAGCTTATAGTTAAGTCTGGATCAGGTGACCCTGAACCATCCCTTAGTTATGCTGCTATAGACGTAGACTGCTGGGGGGTTCCCATGATGCACTGTTTCTTTCTCTTTTTGCTCTGTATGCACCACTCTGCATTTAATCATTAGTGATTGATCTCTACTCTCTTCCACAGCATGTCTTTTTCCTGGTTCTCTCCCTCAGCCCCAACCAGTCCCAGCAGAAGACTGCCCCTCCCTGAGCCTGGTTCTGCTGGAGGTTTCTTCCTGTTAAAAGGGAGTTTTTCCTTCCCACTGTCGCCAAGTGCTTGCTCACAGGGGGTCGTTTTGACAGTTGGGGTTTTTCCGTAATTATTGTATGGCCTTGCCTTACAATATAAAGCACCTTGGGGCAGCTGTTTGTTGTGATTTGGCGCTATATAAAAAAAATTGATAGATTGATTGATTGATGTGGTTGCAGGTTTCAGTTGATGCCTTAGTGTTGAGTGTACTGATTTGATTATTGATCCTCTTTAGTGCTAGACAACTGAGACTTGTAGACCTTCATTCACGTCACAGTGCCGTGTCCAGTGATGAGCATCGCCCCAGTGGGCCTCAGGGTCTGAATAGGACTGCTTATTCCTCATGAATTAGATTTACCATCATGTTTCCATTTCTTGATGATTTGATTGAACTGAACATGAAGGATACAAAATAACTTGGAAACTTTCCTTGATTCTCTCTGACTTTTCTCGAGCCAGAAGCCTGTAAACTTAATGATGTAGTTGCCTTATGTTCAAAGTGGACTGATGTAATTATTTATTTGGGGTTTTATATTTTTCCATAATTTAAATCATGTTGTAGATGATTCATTTTGACATTAAAGATTATTCTTAATTTTTTCCAGTGTAGTTTAAATTGTTTATGGTTTGGTGTTAAATGGGTAAAAAAAAATTAAAGCCTAAAATATCAGTTACTCCTCTGAGAAATAATTTTAAAAAACAAATAAATAAAATCAGCAGATACTGTTGAGTGCTAGTATAGGTTAAATCTTTTTTTAAAAATGGGCATATCTAAACATTTTAAAATGCTAAATAAAAACTGTAGTTAATATATTTCCATGAGCAGTCAGTGTTATGCTGCAGTACAGTCACAGGCAGAAATGCAAACCGGGGTGACGTCTGTCCATACTGTGGTGTTCCCATTATGAGACGTGTGAGCAGAAAGCATTGGCAGTGAAAATAGAGCTGATTTTTGATGTTTATCTACAGAGGGGCAAAAAAGTATTTAGTCAGTCCCTCATAGTGCAAGTTCTCCTACTTAGAAAGATGAGAGAGGTCTGTAATTTTCATCATTGGTACACAAAATGAGGAAAAAAAAATCCAGGAAATCACATTGTAGGATTTTAAAGAATTTATTTGTAGATTATGGTGGAAAATAAGTATTTGGTCAATAACAAAAGTTCAACTCAATACTTTGTAACATAATCTTTGTTGGCAATGACAGAGGTCAAACGTTTCCTGTAAGTCTTCACCAGGTTTGCACCCACTGTAGCTGGTATTTTGGCCCATTCCTCCATGCAGATCTCCTCTAGAGCAGTGATGTTTTTGGGGCTGTCGCTGGGCAACATGGACTTTCAACTCCCTCAACAAATTTTCTATGGGGTTGAGGTCTGGAGACTGGTTTGGCCACTCCAGGACCTTGAAATGCTTTTTACAGAACCACTCCTTTGTTGCCTGAGCAGTGTGTTTGGGATCATTGTCATGTTGGAAGGCCCAGCCATGTTGCATCTTCAATGCTCTCATTGATGGAAGGAGGTTTTGGCTCAAAATCTCACGATACATGGCCATGTTCATTCTTCCCTCAACACGGATCAGTCATCCTTTCCCCTTTGCAGAAAAACTGCCCCAAAGCATGAAGTTTCCACCCCCATGCTTCACAGTAGATATGGTGTTCTTGGAATGCAACTCAGCATTCTTCTTCCTCCAAACACGGCGAGTTGAGTTTTTACCAAAATGTATTTTGGTTTCATCTGACCACATGATATTCTCCCAGTCCTCTTCTGGATCATCCATATGCTCTCTGGCAAACTTCAGACGGGCCTGGACATGTACTGGCTTATGCAGGGGGACACGCCTGGCACTGCAGGATTTGAATCCCTTTCTGCATCGTGTGTAGCCTTTGTTACTTTGGGCCCAGCTCTCTGCAGGTCATTCATCAGGTCCCTCCGTGTAGTTCTGGGATTTGTGTTCACCGTTCTCATGATCATTTTGACCCCACTGGATGACATCTTGCTTGGAGCCCCAGATCGAGGGAGATTATCAATGGTCTTGTATGTCTTCCATTTTCTTACAATTGCTCCCACAGTTGATTTATTCACACCAACCTGCTTGACTACAATTTTCTTCCTGGTGTCCTTCAGCAGCTCTTTGGTCTTGGCCATGGTTGAGTTTGGAGTCTGACTGTTTAAGGCTGTGGACAAGTATCTTTTATACAGATAATGCATTCCAACAGGTGCCGTTAATACAGGTAACAGGTGGAGGACATAAGAGCTTCTTAAAGAAGTTACAGGTCTGTGAGAGCCAACCATGAGTCAACCAACCATTTTCCAACACCTCTGCCTCACTGCGGCACGGCTGTATTCGTTAAGGAAAAATGGCTTGATTTCTGTGTGTAGAGTTGAGGTTAGCGCCTCTCAATTGCTTCACTGCTACAAGTTATGTAGTAAACGGGAGCTTCCAGCAGGGGGCAGGGCACTCAAAGACAGAAGTGCTGACTTATTGTTTGGGTCTGTGGTCGCCTTAGATGCTACCAGAAGCGATCGTGGTGTTAAAACTCAAAATCAGCTTGTTAGTAGTTGTAAGTGTATTGGAAGCAATACTGTAAGTTATTGGTTATCAGTTAGCTGTAGCTTCCGATAAATTTTTGGGTGGTTTATCGGTTTAGCTTTATAAAAGATAACTTTTCAGTTAGCCGACTAGCTGTTATTGAAGCTAACTTTTTGGTTAGTTGTGCCCGCCACTGCTGACTGGTCCTGTTGTAGCTGGAGGGCACAGTGGTACACATCCACACCCGTGTGAAGCTGTTTGTCAGGCCTCTGCAGTTGGCTCCTGCTGCCTCCGTTGGTGTTTGTTGACTGGTTCGGTTCTTTGTGTCCTCGGTTCCGCTGAGCCTCTCCACTAAACTCCTCCTGATCATTTGCTGCTTTCAAGCTCGCTGATTGTGGTTTGCGTTCTGAGAGGAGATTAAACCCAGTGTGCTTGTTTCAGAGATAATTAATTCACGGGTAAGAGGAGCAAAATATCCGAAACAGTTTTTCATTATGATAAATTTTTTAATAATGTAAATTTATACACCATTTTTCTGACATGCAGCATTATTGGGGTGGGGATGGTTGTTGAATAAAATGAACTCATTGGTCCTCTGTGCTTTTCCTGTCTTTGTTTTTGCAGAATGACAAAGGGCAGTGTCCAGCAGATGTGGTGCCCGATCCCCTTGACATGCCTTTGGAGATGGCAGATGCAGCCACTGTGTCTGAGGAGCTCCTGGCTTTGCTCAGAGAAGCTTTACCCAGACCCACCTCCCCCGCTCTCCTCACGCTGCAGGCTCACGTCCCTCCAGCTCTCTCAGATAAGGCCCGGATTCAGCTCTCCGCCATGGGGATCCGACTCGGTGACCGTGTGGTGATAGCTGGTCAGAAGGTGTGTGTTTGTGGTAGGTCACCATCAAATGGCAAGAAGCATAAGTACTGAGTAGCATTTTAACAATTTGTATGCAGCATTTTCAGTCAACAGCTTGACATGAGATTAAGTGCACGCCTTGGAACACCTTGGCTTAAATGTGTTTGATGACGAGTGAGTTTGGCGCCCAGTCTGCTGTGCTTGTTGGTGACTACAATGTCCATCACAAGAAGTGGCTGCTGGTTGATCGGCCTCATATTTCACCAGCTGTCTGGTGCTGTATCAAACAGTCACTAAAACCAAGCTACAGTAGACATGAAGAGCCAGGGAAGGCTGGATCCCTCAAACCACAGTCCGGTTCTTCTAGGCTTAGCGTTTTTTTTCCCCAGAGTCGAGGCCTAGAAGAGGAGAGTATGGAAATATTACAAAGTTAGGTTCTGGGTCATGTGACCGTTCTTCCAGTGGTCAGATATCTGATCTAGTTTGCACTAATATCTTCACCACACTAAAACACAGTAGACCAAGAAAACTGTGTGACAACGCTTGGTTTACAAAAAGCTATGGAGCGATAGTGATGCAGACATTTATAAAAAGATGAGATGGCTGAACACCATAATTCCTTGAAGCAAGAACATCTTATAACCAGGAGGAAAATACAGCAAACCTACAGGACAATCACAAATTTAAAGAAGGACTTGTATTATAATAACAATCAGTTCAAAAATGAATTCACTTTTGGGAAGAAGTGGATTAACAAATATTCCTTAATGGAAAATCAGGGAATTGTTTGCATTACAGTTGGGGGGGGGACATCCTTTGCAGAAAGTAGATTAAAGTCTCACCATCATCTGTTAGCAGCGTTCTGTTGAAACAAAGAGCATTAAGAAGAACATACTGCAAGAACTGGACACAGAAAAGAGTTCACTTTTACAGTCGGGTCCTTAAGTAGATGGACACTGAGCCGGTTTTTGTAATTTTATTTCTGTACACCACTTTAGAGTTAAAATAAAACAATCAAGATGTGCTTGTAGACTTTCTGCTTTAATTCAATTAGTTGAACAAAAATACTACATTAACAATTTAGGAATTACAGCCGTTTGTATACATAGTGACTCCGTTTTCATCAGTAGTTTAACAAACAAAAGATAAAGGTTATTTGTAATACATGTCATTACCTTTACAGCCAGTTTTCCATATTGAAGGCGTGGTGGATGCATCAACATTTCCACATCACCGAATATATCAATCATTAAGCAATAACAAACAGTATGGTACTGTAGGGTGACTCTGCCTGGAGTAGGCAGTTGTCAAAAACTGTGACTGTGCAAGAAGGAAACTAGTGAGGGAAGCCACCAAGACACCCCAGACACTCTGAAATAGTTACAGGTCTCTGTTCTGATTGGAAAAACCTTACACAGCACAACTTGTTCCTGTTGCACCACCAGTCACAGCTTCACAGTGGAGTGGAACAGAAGAATGGTCATACAGGACAACCAGTCAGATCTTGGCTCATGTTACAGTGTCTCTATTCTTCCCCCTGCGCCATCCATCCATCCATCCATTTTCTTCCGCTTTATCCGGAGTCGGGTCGCGGGGACAGCAGCTCAAGCAAAGCGACCCAGACCTCCCGATCCACACACACCTCCCCCAGCTCCTCCGGGGGAACCCCAAGGCGTTCCCAAGCCAGCCGAGAGATGTAGTCCCTCCAGCGTGTCCTGGGTCTTCCTCGGGGCATCCTCCCAGTGGGACGTGCCTGGAACACCTCTCCAGTGAGGCGTCCAGGGGGCATCCGGAAAAGATGTCCGAGCCACCTCAACTGACTCCTTTCGACGTGGAGGAGCAGCGGCTCGACTCCGAGCTCCTCCCGAGTGACCGAGCTCCTCACCCTATCTCTAAGGGAGCGCCCAGCCACCCTGCGGAGGAAACTCATCTCGGCCGCTTGTACTCGCGATCTCGGTCTTTTGGTCATGAGCCAAATCTCATGACCATAGGTGAGGATTGGAACGTAGATCGATCGGTAAATCGAGAGCTTTGCCCCCCCTACTCAGCTCTCTCTTCACCACGACGGTGCGATACAGCGACCGCATCACTGCAGATGCTGCACCGATCCGTGTATCGATCTCACGCTCCATCCGTCCCTCACTCATGAAGAAGACCCCGAGATACTTAAACTCCTTCACTTGAGGCAAGGACACTCCACCGACCTGAAGAGGGCAAAGCGCCTTTTTCCGGTCGAGAACATGGCCTCGGTTTTGGAGGTGCTGATTTTCATCCCGGCCACTTCACACTCGGCTGCAAACCGCCCCAGTGCATGCTCCTGCGCCTTTTGTCCTTAAGGGTGGCTCTGCGAGAGTCTTTGAAGGAGGAAACAACATGATTGATGATGTGATACCAGGCGTCATGGTTTGCAGCTATGGTGGAGCACCGGTGATGGTCTTTGTGACGAGCACCAAGGGATTTCTTCAAGCAGTCCTTGGGTCGTTTCTTGTGTACCCCCGCGTCATGATGGCCAATGGTCAGCTTGCCATACAGAACAGTCTTGGGGAGACATTGATCCTTCATCCTGGACACCTGCCCTGCCCAACATAGCAGTGGCTTCAGCAACATGGCCTCAGTGCTGGTGACCTCCATTTGGACTGCAATGTTGGTGATGAAACTTTATGGCCACAATGATACCAGTACATCAAAGGAACTCTGGATCTGATCTCTCAAAGTACAGCCCCATGTCTCCCTGCTATCTAGTATCAGTAAGGTGATAGAATCTGCTCTTCAGAAATTGTTATGGAGGTATCTCTTTTGTAAGAACCTTATCTCTGACCCAGCCACAGCACAACTGTTCTTCCTGCCGCCTCATCTCAGAGGTGGAGCACCACCCCGGACCAGGAGGAGTTCACATCATTGCACTCTGCATCAAAGTCCGTAACTGGGAAATTATTTGCATGGCTCAGATGTTATCTTAATGCAAGATTCATAAAGTTTGTGCTTTCTGTCAGTGCATCAGTACACCAGGGTTCCATGTTGGCTCTGTAACTTTTTGATGTCTTTATTGATGCTTTAATTTTTAGAGGTCAGTCTGCTCTCTGTCAGCCTGGTCCTGTCAAATCTCAGGAGCTAAGCAGAGCGGTTCCTGGTTAGTACTTGGATGGGAGACCTCTTCAGAAGACCAGGGACCGTGCCTGTTTCTCCAGGTAAAACTGGAGTTGCGTCAGGAAGGCTATCTGGAGTAAAACTTGTGCCAAATCCCAGTGCAGGTCCATACTAGATGTGCTGTGGCGACCCTGAACAAACTGGACCAGCCGAAAGTCTAATAACAACAACAAGCTTTAATTTTTCTTTTTCCCCACTTGAGGACCACTGTGAGAGTCGAACTGCTCCTATAAGGTCAGAGACCGAGCAAAAGGCATTCACGCATGCAGTCGTTTTCTCAAGGTGTGACCACTGCATCTCAGCACTCTGGATCAACCAGTCTACCCGCGCCTGCTTGGAGCTGCTGCCATTCTGTGGACGGGCACCAATAACAGGATCACATGACCTCTGTACTGGCCTCGCTGCACTGACTCGCAGTTCAGCATCCATACACAGCATGTCATCGAGTAGCTCCATCCTAAGTCTTGGACCTTCTTAGTCCTTATTACTCTCCTCGGTCCCTCAGCTCGTCTGAGATGGTAGGTTTCACATTTGCATAGGCAGCTGGTCATTGAAACTCTCAATAAGACATCCATAGAAGTGTTCTTAATTTAATCAATTAATTTAATTTAATTAGCTTATAATGTGCCAAATCACAGCAAAAGCCGTCTCAAGGTGCCTTACACGAAACAATACAACATAAAATAAATAATTAAAAATGAATAAAAAATTTAAAATACATAATTAAAAGCAGAAGTAAAAGAATAAAACGGATAAAAAATAAAAATTATTCATAAGAAAGAGAATAAAAATGGGTTTTCAGTCTTGACTTAAAAATGTCCACGGAGTCTGACTGCCTCACTGTCGCAGGAAGACTGTTCCACAGGGTGAGTGCACGATGAGAAAAGGCTCTTTGACCCGCTGACTTCTTCTTCACCCTGGGAACACAGAGAAGTCCCGCATCCTGCGACCACAAAGTCCAGGCTTTGATGGCAGAAACATTAGGAGTGGCCATACCATCAATTTGGTACATTCTTAAAAAGAAAGACCGCACTGGTAAAATCAGCAATAACAAAATGTCTGGAAGACCACAAAAGACAACTAAAACGGACAATGGCAGAATTATTTTTTATTTAATTAAAAACTTCTTCACAATATATAGTCGAGAACAATCTGGAAGAGGTCACTGTCCAAGTCTACCACCAAGATTCCTTCATGAATCTAAATGTAGAGTTCATGACAAAGTGTAAAACAGCTCAGTAAGAAAACATCTAACAAAAGCCAGTATCCACTAGGCAAGCAGATACAGATACTTACACTGTACATCTTAAGAAAACTCTAGGACATTTGTCATTTGTGTTCATGGTGCACAATGTAAGCGCGGGTTAGTAATTTCTCTAACAAGAAAACTGTTGTTGCAAAGCAAATTCCCTTTTGGTGTCTTTCTAGCATTGATTTATGTCTGATATTTTGTTCTACCATATTGTCAACATTTGTCTCAGCATGCTCTGGTTATACCCCAAACTCTGCTGTAACACAGCTAAATGTCTGGTAAAATACTGCTAGAACTTTAAAAGGCTCATATTCCATCTCTGCTTTGCTCTTTGTCCTTAATGAAATGCATACAAGATATTATACACATATTTGCCACGGAGAAGCTGGCCGCTTGTTTGTTTTGTGTTCTTAAACACAAAGTGGTAGCTGCTTGCCGGCACCCAGTACCGTAGCTTGACCAGAGGTATAATTTGCAGTTTATTGTTCTTGTGACAGCATGATATACTGTAGCTGGCCTACATGTTAGTGAGTGCTAGCAGCCGTTTAATGTTTTGTGGCCATAAATGAAATTAATTTTGTGCAGCACTGTCTGGTCCACAATTTCTCAGGTCTAGCCTGTGTAACACACATATTTGCTCCAGTTGTTTTGTGCTTTTGTGGCTGTCAGTCTTACATATCCTGATTAAAAACAAAACAAAACAAAAAATAGTTTTACTATCTGTGACATCAGAAAAAAGTGATGAAGTGTGGATTTTTTTTTCTTCTGAGAAACAGGTACATACATTTCAAATCTGAGAAATGTCACGAGGGACTGAAAATATCAGCTATTTTTAAAATAGATATTGTTTCCTTTTTGAATACAGTGTAGCAGGGTCAGGAAGCATATAACGTGTTTTAGGATATTTGAAATTAGCACTTGTGGATAATTTTACCTCAAAGAAGGGCACCACCTATTTGAAGCATAAGTACTTTAATTTAAACATTCATTAATTAATTAGTCTCAATTTAATTACTCAGTCTCAATCTTTCAGTCGTGCGTTCTGCAGGTCAAATCCGACACCCTCTGTAAAACCATACAAAATCACAGACAACTTCACACGTTTAAGATATTTATTTAACTCAGGCAGGCGTTAAATAACAGGACAGATCACAGTGAGCAATTTGATGATGACGAAATTCAGTGAGCAATGATTATATAACGTTCAGATAATTTGGTTTAGTAGCGCGAGTTTAGGAATGAAGTTTGTCCTAATCAGCAGGGAATTTACTTTGGTGTTTATTAGCGTGAGAGAAGGTTAGTACTGTTGGATAGAGTTAAATAAAGGCACTCGTTTTTTGTTGTTTTTTTTATCTGACACATAGCCCGGTCTTACTTTGGAGGCGCTGTGCAGATCGGTCTCCGTAGGTCAGGTGCTGGAATCATCTCGTTTTCAGTCGACGATCCATCCATCACACAGCTGCTTCAGGGACCTTGACAAAGAGACTCTGCCGTTCAACCCGCCTGGTTTCATTGGTTACCGGGGACGCTTTCCGTTGTTATGCTGTGACTTGCGGCGGCAGTTCAAATCACTGTTGATGTCTCAGCTGACCCGGGTGTTTTTATCTCTGCAGTGCTTGTAGTCTGGGCTCATCAGAATAAAGGTTTTGATGTCTTTATTCTCTATAAAAAAAAAATCAAAAATTCGTCTTTCGTAATCCTCTGCGAATGCCAAATCAAATCAAAAACTCAATACAAAATAGTTGACTTTATGAGAAAAATGTTCACAAGAGGAATTTGGAGTTTAAAACGAAAAAGGTTTTAATTTGAAAAATCGCCAAAGGAAGTTAAATGCGCCTGTGCGTTTAGCTTTACAAAAGTTGGAAAAGTTATTTGTAGAAAAAGGAAAGTCATTTCTTGTTGGCGAGCACAAACAAGAAATACGTTTTACACAACACGTGGTTGTAGCTAGTCATAAATCTTAACGGCTGAGGTGGCACCTGAAGACAGAAGAGCCGAGCAAAAGGGAAGAGAAGGCGCGATATCCCGGGGGTGCCTGCTTTTAAAGGTTAAGAGCTCCACCCCCAAGAATTCTGGGTGCTGTAGTTTTCTTCTTTGTTCCTTTGTCTAGTTTTTTAATAAATCAGCGTCTGTTATTCCTAAATCCCCACTTACAAACCAAGCAAGTCCTGTATTGCAAACTCTAGTAAACAAGGTTTTCCGTGGAGATACCACACAACACAATTATATGTAAAACACACTTGATAAACTTCCTACAGTCTATAATCAAAGTACAGAATACCAGATATATATATATATAAATCTCACTTGTAAGGTTAAATGGTCAAATGTTTCTTTTTCTTTTCTTTTTTTCTGTTACAACAACAAAATGCACTTTTTTTAAACATGGTTACACTTTAACACTGCACGAGTTGGTCACATGCCCTTCCCCAATTCGTCCAACAGGGGCACTCATGTTCCGTGGACTGGAAGGGACTGGGTTCTGGATTTCATCGCAAAATGTGAACTCTGTCAAAGTGGGGTTGATTTTGACCAGAAAAATTGGACTGTGATCAACAAGTTGATGGCAATTCTTCAGTGAGATGATTTTACTTGAATCTGGTTGTAAAGACATATTTCTAGGACTTCTGGGGGCAGATATGTGGTCTGTTTTTTTATGAGAGAGGAGCTGGCACATCTGGTTTGAGATCTTGATAAGGGATTCACACTTTTGTGAGGAATGCACTTTAGAGAGTCTTAAATCCTGGAAAGGGTGGGGGTTTATGACCCATGTGTTGGCTCGGAGGGTCTCCCTTTGACACCTGGAGATATACCAGGCCTTGCTGTTTTGAAGAAATTTCATGCCCTCTGCTTGATGCAAACTTAGAATGTTGAATGTTGGTCAGCTTTCCACTACAAGTTATTGTACTGTACGTTAGTAGCATAACACATTATTATTAAATATTAAAACCATTCACATAAGGAGAAAATAATATAGTCTTACCTGTCTGTTTCAGTGCGATCATCTTCATTTTGATGAAAAAATCTGAAAATAATTTAATTTGTTGTCCTGGCTGAAGAAAAGTTCATGATGGTTCAAGTCTCTGCTCCATTACCAGCACAGTCAACTGCAGGTGTAATCCATTAATTGCATCTGCAGCTGATGGTTCGAGTCTCTGCTGCGAATGGATCTTCTTGTTTCACCACGAGCCGCTTTGCACTGCAAGTTAAGACTCGCAGTGCCTCATTTATTCCTAACGTGTCAGTCTGCACGCAACGACATTCCCATGATCCACAAAACAATAAAATAATGTGAAAATAGTCAGTTTTGCTTCTGTGTTGAGTGGAGAATCCGCACAACACTGTGTGCGCGCGTTGGTCATGTTCGTGTTCCACCTGCCAATCAAAAGGGTGAGAATAATTGTTCTCACGCCAAAAACACGGTGCAGCTCTGACCCGAACCACTCTGTGGAAACGGGGCTGTCGGTAGCCTGTAAAAATCCATAAATTTATGGGACTACTAAGATGATGGTTCCGACGCTGTGATCACTTCATTCTTCTTTTCTGATGTCGGGACTTGCCAGAAAGTTCCTGGTTTTTAGTGGCGCGTAGTTCAAAATCCGGATATTTCTCTCTTCAGTAACTGTGCACCAGGAAAGGATAAATTCCAAACGGTTGTTTAATTTTAGTCTTAAATACTCAAAACATTACATATTGTGTCACCTCCACTTTAAAGCTTTCAGATTTTCTGGGCAGGTATTGTGGATCCTTAAGTCTTTTGACAACAGTAACGTGTATTGTGTTGCTACTGTTGGGGTGTTAATGATGGTTGTTGATCTGCCTCTTTATGCCGTGTTTACATGGACTCTGATTCGGGGCAGTGTGCCCTACGTTTGAGCAGTTTTACTGTGCACAGTCTAGCTCAATGAAACCTCAGCACTGAGCTGCACCTGTAGGCTCGTGGAGCATTAGGAGTCGAAGCAAAATGGGTTGAAACCCGGGCCCCTGAACCCTGCGTTGTTACCACTAAACCATCCAGCTTCATATTTTCTACATCTATAAAAAATGAACATTCATGAAATATTCATGTTGTTGAGCCTCAAGTCTAAGAAAGAAGTCATGGGTCCCGGTCCATCTGGTCCTACAGTTGTCTGATTATTCTTTATACTCAGATTAGCTGAATCTCAACTTTGTTCTTAAGTTTCACATTTTAAAGGCTGAGAGTGGCAGTTACAGCATATTTAGCTTCTCAATACAGTTCACATGTATTCATGTGAAAATTAGCTTGACCTAGTGGTCATTGAGTCTCTGGGGGTCGGTAATGTTTCTGAGCTGGATACCACATCTGTTCATTTGTGGCGGTCTGCTCACCTCCGCCCACAGCTCTCTAACCCCTGGTGCTGGAGGAGGAAACATCAGTGAATACTTAATTGCCGCTTGGACTGGAACCGTAGACTTCCTGGGTATATGAAGATGTGCCAACTGCTTCCCAACAAGCTGCAAAGTGTGCAGTCTACAGCTGGTGGTGGTCGAATCTCGCGGTGGCATTTTGAAGCAGCTCACTCAAGATTGGCTGAGATATAAACAGAGAAACAGTAGTGCAGCCCGACTGAACTGAAACCAGGTGTAGTACTCATAATTACTAATCAAAACGTTTCACTGTGCTTTCATTTTCAGATGTCTTTATTTCTAATTTCCTCTGTGGCTTAAGAGGAAGATCATCAACCCATATCACCCCAATAGAGCGCTTCGCTCTCAGACTGCAGGCTTACTTGTAGTTCCTAGGGTTTGTAAGAGTAGAATGGGAGGCAGAGCCTTCAGCTTTCAGGCTCCTCTCCTGTGGAACCAGCTCCCAATTCAGATCAGGGAGACAGACACCCTCTCTACTTTTAAGATTAGGCTTAAAACTTTCCTTTTTGCTAAAGCTTATAGTTAGGGCTGGATCAGGTGACCCTAAACCATCCCTTAGTTATGCTGCTATAGACGTAGACTGCTGGGGGGTTCCCATGATGCACTGTTTCTTTCTCTTTTTGCTCTGTATGCACCACTCTGCATTTAATCATTAGTGATCGATCTCTGCTCCCCTCCACAGCATGTCTTTTTCCTGGTTCTCTCCCTCAGCCCCAACCAGTCCCAGCAGAAGACTGCCCCTCCCTGAGCCTGGTTCTGCTGGAGGTTTCTTCCTGTTAAAAGGGAGTTTTTCCTTCCCACTGTAGCCAAGTGCTTGCTCACAGGGGGTCGTTTTGACCGTTGGGGTTTTATATAATTATTGTATGGCCTTGCCTTACAATATAAAGCGCCTTGGGGCAACTGTTTGTTGTGATTTGGCGCTATATAAAAAAATTGATTGATTGATTGATCAACAAATTGTTCCCATTGTTCCTTTGTTATGACACTTTCTTGTAATGAAGATACAGTAAGCCAGTCTGACTAAATACACAGATACTTTATTGATCCCGAAGTGCATTTAGTCATCTTAGTTGCTAAGAACACACAGTACAAGATCAGAACAATGCTCAGAATTCTAATTTCTGAATAATTCTATTAAAAAAAGTACTGAATGAAAAAGGGTCGGCATGTTGGGAGCAAATAGAGTTGGCATGGTGGGTACAGAGAGGAAGCCTGATACTGAGAAGTCCATTTGGCGTCTCCATCTCTGTGAGAGCTGTGGAGCTGTTTGGCCTCAGGGACAGAAGACTTCCTCAGTTTGTCTGCCACTAAACAAACCCCTGTGCCTGGAGACGGTGCTGTGCAGGGGGTGTCTGTCATTCTCCATGAGGGTCAGGGTTGTCTCTGCCACGAACAAAACTTAGTCCAGCTCTGTTCCAACCAGCCTGTCTGCTTCCCTGGTGTCCCTCATCTTAATAGTCACTTCCTTTGCCACAATCTCTGCTTTGTGTTTGTGTTTTGCACAACTGCTAATTGACCATTGATGCTGTGTGTGCAGGTAGGCACCTTACGCTTCTGCGGCAGCACCGAGTTTTCCGGAGGCCTTTGGGCTGGAGTTGAACTTGACAAACCAGAAGGGAAGAATGACGGTTCAGTCGCAGGGGTTCAGTATTTCTGCTGTCAAATCAAACACGGTATGTCTGGAATGTTACACTGCAAAAGCAGTTATGGCTGAAACACGCTGAAAGTCAAACCCGTGTCCCTTCAAGAGTTTGTAGTGTTACAGAAAATAATCTGTTAAATCAGCGTTTTCAGGTTTGTCTTATTTCTGTCTTCTGGAAATTAGACGTATGCTTTTAACTCGTGAGCACATTTGTATTTTACTACATCCATCTGTGTCGTAAATAATCCACAATCTTTTGACTCTTGTTTCTGAAAGTCCCATTTTCCTCAACAGGAATCTTTGCTCCCCTCTCAAAGATAAGCAAACCTTTGGAAAGGCGGAAAACTATCCACACAAAAACGTCTACGCCTGCACGCCCTCCTCGTCTCGTTGACCTATCCCGCATCACCTCCAACATCAACACAGGTACAGCTGTACACTTCATCACGTTTCTCCAAATGCTGGACGCTTTGATACTCAAACTGAAAGGGTGTGTGGCAAAATGTCTTGAAGGCTAAAAATGAGTCCTTTTCCTTTTGACTTAACTTCTAGATATCGCCCATCTGGGTGACAAAGAACAGGTGGATGTTATGTCTCAGTATTTCTGTGTTCCCAAAATACATCAGCCTGTCTACATCATTTTAGTCAGAACGCAGAAATGTTGCGTCTGTTTCACGGTGACGACTGTTGTTATCTGTCGATTGTTCTTCAACTGAAGAACTGTGAGAAGCATTGAGGAGACCAGCAGCTGGTAAACTGCTGCACACTCAAACATTTGTTGTCATGCTCCACGTTGTAGTCAGGTTCTGTCATACCCAATAAACACAGTTGGCATGTCAGATTTTCACAAGAATGAGTTTGTCTAAAGAGTTAAAGCACAAACAAAGTGTTTAAAAAAGCTTAGTAGGATGTAGTCGTCGTGTATAGCTGAAGACAGTGATACTGAAAACCCTGCAGGGCTCTGATATTTTTTAAAGCAGAGGTGAAAATATTAATCTGAGGTGCACTTCCTTAGAGGACATCCAAGCATGTTTTATCAGAAATCACATAAGAAAAATAATAAAAGCAGCTCCACTGTCGGCCACAGACACCTGGCAGTAATGACACTGATCCTATAGCTGGACTTGCAGTAGTCTGTTTACTGGAGAAACAGCTCGTTAGATTGAGAGAAAAGGAATGCCGGTGCAACACAGATATCTGTGTAATTAAATTATTTATTTAAAGGTGTATAAGAAAAAATAGTGACCGACGTTTCGATGTAAGGTTACATCTTCAGTAGAGTCCTTGGACAGAATGGGTGGTAGAGCCCTTAATGTGGCATTTATCAACTGCTAAATGATGAAAAATATGACCAGCCTCTACTTTCTAATCCTACGTCTAGTATAAAAACATGATTCATTAATTTATTGATATATCTCATAAAAAAGGTTGGATTACTGAGAGAGAGAGAGAGAAGTCTTTTTTAAAAATGACTGCCCAAGTTGTCCAGTATTTTACAGTTTACCTAAAATTCATAAATGACTTTCTAGCCTAGGGAGCCTCACTGAACCTCTCTCACAATTTGTTGATTTCTTTCTAAGAAAATATGCTCACAGTTTACCATCATATATCGGAGATGCAACTGATGTTCTAAATTTAATCAGCAGTTGGAATTCTGAAAGTGATGATGTTCTTGTGTGTTTGGATGTGTTGTCTTGTGTATGTATACATTTATACCTCACCGCAGTGGTGTAGAAGCCATGTCTTTGTACCTTTTCAAATGTCCCACTGATGTGTTGCCGTCATCAGAATTTCTTGTAAATCATGTCGAGGTTATTTTATCAAATGGCAAAAACTGACACTCTCAAAATAGGCCAAATAATCTGAAATCTAGCCAAATTGTTTTGCATTAAGCAAAAAAAATCCGCACTGGTATTTGGCACAAGTTTTACGCCGGGTGCCCTTCCTGACACAACTCCAGTGTTACCTGGAGAAATGCACACAGCCGCTGGTGTTCCAAAAAGGTCTCCCATCCAAGTACTAACCAGATCCTGCACTGCTCAGCTTCTGAGATCTGACGGGATCAGGCTGACACAGAACAGACCAGCCTCAAGCACACAGGCATAATTGTAAGGAAAAACTCCCTCTGATAAGAAATCTCAAGCAGTCCAGACTCAAAGGGGTTGCCCACTGCTTAGGTCATATTAATAAAAAACATTTTTAACAATACAGAGGAACATCAAATTTTTGAGAGTTAAGTCCACACAGACATCCAGGACAGCACCAGTTGGTTGGGGAAGGCGGGGTGGGGTGGGGATTGGGTCTTCGGTCTTCAGCTCCAGTCTTTGAGTATAGTCCATTTTGCAACTGCCGTAGTCAACCTTTATTTGCACTCATGGGTGTAGCTGCACAAGCGTCAGCACAACAGGAAGGGGTCATCCACGCCATCAGTGGGCCTTTTACATGAAGACTGCAGCATGAGGCACCCACCTCAGGTCTTCCACCTCACAGTACATCCAGGCTCTTCAGTTCAGATCCATCCATCATTTGTACCTCGGACAGAGAGAAAAAGAGCAGATTCAGTCGGCTGGAAAAAACTGCACCTAAGGTACAGTTCATCAGCTAAGGTACAATTCATCAGCAGTAAATCAACAGGAAAATGGAGAAACGACTAAGGTGATCATCGGCCCCTAGCCCTAAGCTTCACTCTCAGACCCAAAATTTTGATCAAATTGAGGCAGATACGCGGTCTGTTAGAAAAGTATCGTACCTTTTTATTTTTTTTAAAAGCTATATGGATTTGATTCATATGTTTTTACGTCAGCCAAGCTTGAACCTTCATGCGCATGCATGAGTTTTTCCACGCCTGTCGGTTGCGTCATTCGTCTGTGGGCAGGCTTTGAGTGAACACTGGTCCACCCTTCTCGTCGTCGTTTCATTGTGAGGAAATGGCGGAATGATTTGGGCTTTTTTTCCATCAGAATTTTTTCAGAAACTGTTAGAGACAGGCAGCTGGAAACCATTCTAAAACTTTATCTGGCTTTCGGTGAAAATTTTACGGGCTTCACAGAGAATAAGGAGTGTTACTACAGCTTTAAGGACAGCCCACAGTGGCGCACGGCGCGCCGCGCTCCGAGCCGCCATCAAGAGGCAGAAACCACCACATAATTTCTAAACGGATCACTGTGTGGAGCTGGGACCGTCGTGTGCAATTTCTCTGGTTATCACAAGAGCTGGACATCAGCCATTTTCCAGCAGATTTCACGTTTAACAAGAGATTTTGTCATGGAAAGCCGCGCGGAGGCTTCGCGCGTCACGACCGATTCGCTGATGAAGCGAGACAAAGGAACACCTCCGTTTCGGAGTGTTAGAGGACAAGTTGGGACATGCCCAGCTCTCCACAATTTCTCTTATACTCACTCGACTGGTAAGCACTGAAAGCCGAGATAGGCATGAAAAAAAGCCCAAATCATTCCGCAATTTCCCCGCAATGAAACAACAACGAGAGGGGTGGAGCAGTGTTCACTCAAAGCCTGCCCGCAGGCGAATGACGCAACCGACAGGCGTGGAAAAACTCACGCATGCACATGAAGGTTCAAGCTTGGCTGACGTAAAAACATATGAATCAAATCCATATAGTTTTTGAAAAAATAAAAAGGTACGATACTTTCCTAACAGACCTCGTATTTTGCAGATGGAAGAAAGCAGTCCTCGTAATATCTCTAATGTGGAGGTCAAAGGACAGTGTAGGATCAAAAAATACCCCAAGGTTCCTCACTTTGTCAGTGTGATGTATGACATACATATCTCGGTTAATTGACAAATTGATGCCGATGTCTCGCTGCACCAAGAACCATCATTTGCATCTTGTCGGAGTTTAAAAGTAAGAAGTTGCTAGACATCCAGCTTCTCACTGATGCAAGCCAATCCTCTAAGGATTTTATGTGGATGACATTACCAGCGGTTATCGGCATGTATAACTGAGTATCATCAGCATAGCAGTGAAAGGTAATTCCAAAATGCCGTAATATGTGCCCAAGGGGTGCTATATAAAGGGAGAATAGCAGGGGGCCTAAGACGGACCCATGTGGGACCCCATATCTCATGTCATCAAGGGTAGAGGTAGTGTTGTTGTACAAAACACAGTGAGAACAACTGGTCAGGTATGACGTCAACCATGCAAGGGCACTTCCAGTAATCCCAAAATGATTCGTCAGCCTATCAAGTAGAATATGATGATCCACAATATCAGATGCAGCACTGAGATCTAACAGCACCAGAACCATAGTGGTGTCTGAATCCATTGTAAGCAGAAGATCATTCACCACTTTAGTGACAGCCGTCTCTGTGGAATCACATTTTCTAAAAGCAGACTGCCGTGGCTCAAAGAGATTATTCTGAGTAAGATAGTCCACAAGATGCCGTGACACCACTTTTTCCAGAATTTTAGAGAAAAATGACAGATTTGATATCGTCCTATAGTTTTTCAATACACTAGCGCCAAGATTACATTTCTTAAGTAATGGTTTAATCACTGCAGATTTGAAACATTTAGGAACAGATCCAGAACTTAATGAGAGATTAATCATTTCCAGCACGGTCGGCCCAAGAGTGGGCCACAGGTCCTTAAACAGTTTTGTTGGTATAGGATCAAATAAACAGGTTGTGCTTTTAGCAGAAGTTACAAGTTTCATCCACATGCCCAGTGAGATACTATCAAATTTGTTAAATCTAGGCAGTATATCAATGATGGCACCCACCTTAATAACAGGATGTAGTGGCTGGATTAAGGCATGCTGGGATATGTTTAACCTAATGTCATCTATTTTCTTCTCGAAATAAACTAAGAAATCTTGTGCTGTAAAAGGAGAGTGACTTACAGGTGGTTGTCCATGAATAAGTGTTGCCACAGGAACTTTGAGTTATGCTTGTTTTTGTTGACCAAATCAGAGTAATAGGTCCGCTTTGTGGCCTCGCCATGCGAGGTGGAATACTTCCTGTTTGTACATTGCCATTTTCATTCTAGACTTCTTGCCTTATGTTTGAGGCCATATAAGTAATCATTGAAGCACAGTGACTGTGTACTCTGAGAAATTTTATTTACAACGACCAGGGACTGCAATGGGGAGCATCTTTGATCCTTCTTATGGCTGTTTGGTGATGGGTTTATTGGAATAAAAACACATTTTCAACATTAAAAATAGCCCCTTTCATTCTGAAGTGTCACTGTGGTGCAGGTACAGTGATGATGTCCTTTCAATATGGAACGGCACACTCACTGAGCTAAATCAGTTTTGGACTGAATTCCACCACAGACTCTTTCCTTTAATAATAATAATAATAATAATGACTTGGATTTATAGAGTTCTGTTCAAGACACCCATGTTGCATTATTCATTCACTGTCACATTCATGGGGGTTAGCTACTAGTGTAGCAAACTGATGGAAGTGTGGCTGCCATTCTGCGCCTAAGACCCCTCCGACCACCTCATTTATACACTGGCAAGGCGCGTTGTCTTGCAGATTTTGGAGCTGGATTTGAACCGCCGACCCTTTGGTCACAAGACGGCTCGCTCTACCAACTGAGCTATTGCCACCCTATGGAATATCACTTTCCGTCCAATGACTTTTTTAGATCTTAGGTTTTTTTTAAGAATGGAAATAATATTTTGCAATTCACCATTTACCACAATCCTCTCAGTAGGAATACTTTGCTAAGAGGAACAGTTTTTGCAAGTTAGAAGAAATTGTATCAATACTACTGATTATATGTCAAAAGCTGTTCATTTAGCGTACCGTTTTGAACAATGTGGTTATATGATAAAACTGACTTAAAGCATGGGAAAAGGCTTTGAACATTGATGGCACCTCACTGCTTAAGAAAAAAATCTGTCTCTTGCAACATCTAAATTATTTTTTTCTACTCACTATACCCCATTAGCGGGACAAATAAAAACATTATTCGCAAATTTTGTCATGTCCTGAAGAGTGAGCCGACACTTAAAGCCATCTGTGCTGAACCGCCCTGGCTTATATTTGGGCGCATCCCTAACATTCGTGACTGATTGGTCTATTTGGACATGGCCACCTCAGTCTCGATCACTTGGCTTTCCGGCCCACCTGAGGGTTTCTTTAATTGCGGTAATTGTGCTCAATGCTCCAATTTGAACAATGCAAAATGCTTCTTTCATCCCTGTACTGGTAAGAAATATCCTATATCTTCATTTATCAATTGAAACAGTACACATGTAGTATAGGTTTTAAAGTGTCCCTGTGGACTGGCCTACATGGGCCAAACAAAACATCAACTCACATTACGGGTAGCTGAACACAAGACCACAATTCATACCCAGCATTTAACTTGTGCCATGGCGAGGCATTACAAACAGGCCCATCATCACTGGAGGAGATGAGTCTGCCTACGGGGAGGAGGTGGAACAACTGACAGTGTGGTGTAGAGAAAATAACCTGCTCCTGAACACATCCAAAACCAAGGAGCTGATCATAGACTTCAGGAGAAACAAAACAGACTCCCAGGACTTCTGTTTCCTGGGAGTCCACATGGAGGAGAAATTGGCCTGGGACAGGAACACCACACAATTGCTAAAGAAAGTACAGCAAAGACTCCACTTTCTGAGAATCCTCAGGAAAAACAACATCAACCAGATGTTGCTGGTGTCTTTTTCCCGCTCTGCCATAGAGACCATCCTCACATATGGCCTCTGTACGTGGTTTACCAGCTGCACGCGGGCAAACAGGAAAGAGCTCCAGAGGGTGACAGAGAAGATCACTGGGTGCCCTCTACCCACACTGGGGCACCTTCATGGCTCTTACTGTCTGAGGAGAGGCAACACCATCCTAAAGGACTCGTCCCACCGTGGACACTCTCTGTTTGAGCTGCTGTCATCAGACAGATGGTACAGGACCATTAAACAAGAACAAACGGACTGAAAAACACTTTTAACCCAACTGCTGTTAGAGCTTTGAATGCCACTGGAACCAAACAGCCAGGTCACATGACACACTCGGAATGAGAGAAATATGTGTTTGTGTGCAATATCCACTGCCAATGAAATATCCACAGTTTTGTACATACATTTCTTTTTTATATATATGTAATCACTTTTCTGCTACTGCGTTCTTCTAATTTTTTTTTTCTTTTTTAATTTGCGCTCTGGACATAAGCTTTTTCATTCTGTTAAATTTTACTTTTATTGTCCACACGCAGACCTTTTAAGTCTGTGTGTGGTTTACTCAGGTTTCTGTTTGAACTGAAAGGCTGCACCTTACATTTAGTTGTACTGGTTACAATGACAAAGAATCTGGACCTGTATCACGGCTCTCCAGCATCATTAAAGTTCTGGGGAACTGAGAAAATCACAGCCCCACCCAGGGGTGGTGACATTATTAACAAACTCTTGTGTAGGGAAACATTTTGGATTTTGGATCCAGATACTATGCAGTTTAGAACCTTTAGACTTGAATGAGGAATTAAATTGAACTTGTTTTCTTTAATATTTACCATGTCCTTCTATTGTGTTTGGGACAATTGTATCTTTTTGTGAACATTTTGTGCTTGTTTTTAATCTCTTCTCACATATTTGTGGGCAGTTTGCCTCTAATGATGGCTGTAATGAGTGTAGCACCTTGATAGATATGGGTGGATCTTTAGGTGGTCAACCCTAACCCTTTACGCACAGTCATGCCTGTTTATGATTTTTATGAAGGGCTCTACCACCCATTCTTTCCAAGGACTCTGAGGAAGATGTAACCTAATTGAAACGTCAGTCTCTCTTTCTTGTTATGCACCTTTAAATTAATAATTTGAATTTGCAGATGTCTGTGTTGCACCGTGTTCCTTTTCTCTGCATGTTTTGTGTTGACCTGGTTGCACCGGGTTGTTGTAGCTGGCACAAGAGCGGAGAACCTTCCTTTTTCAACTCGTTAGATTGGTTTGGAAGAAACTGACATCCATCCCTTTTTCTATACCCGCTTACTCCAATTAAAGGTCACGGTGGTGGTGGTGGGGTTACAGAGCGCGTGAGGCGGGGTGCACCCTGGAGAGGACACCCAGTCTGTCACAAGAAACTGACATTATCATAATCAATTTTAGCACGACTTTGAAGATGATTTGCTGAAAGTGAAGTTGATTGTAAATAGTTCCAATCATTAACTCACAACCACATAAACATACTAATAAAGTGTTAAATGTACTGATAAAGTGTCCATCCCCTCTTATGTCTCAGGACAACTGGCTGTAAAAGTGATGATTTAGTTGTTACATTGAATGGCGTAAGTTTTCACTGTGAATTTAAAGGACATCAAGGGTTCTATAATTTTTCTTGCCACTGTATAATTAGCTCAATTTCACAGTAAATCAGCAATCCAATATTACTTGAAGTTGAATTAAGACTTGGTGTATAATAAAAAATAAAAAAAATAGATGTGGGGAAACAGTCTACCTGTCAAAGATGTTAGTACTTAATCTGACTTATGTTTGCACGGAGGTGCAATGTAAAATTAATTGGTCATATATTCTTTTGCTGCATTACTTAGGTGATCGTCGTGTACGTAGCCTCGGCCTTTTATTAAATCCGCAGCCCCCACTGTAGTGATACGAGACATAAAGTAACCAGGTCATCTCCCTCCTTTTTGAGGTTACAGTGGTGTTAGAAGTACTTTAGTTGTTGGCAGTACGCGCTGCCTGAGTGCCCGTCTCGATGATTTACCACCAGCCAGGGACACTTAGGGACCCTTTAAGTGGACCACTCTGTCTAATGTAGTTGGTATTTGCGATGTGTCTCAATGTTTTTGTTATTGCTTTTCTTCAGGCTGTAGAACGTATTGTGGAGTGATATGTGTCTGATGTGTTCATAACACAGTAGATGGAGCTCATGATGCGATGGAGAAATTCGTGAAATCAGGGAGTGGAGCTTTGTTCCTCCTCAAAGGTCAGTTCTGATGTAGCAGTGGTATAAATTAAACAGCCCAGCAGGGAAACCTACGCCTTCTGTTGTCACTTTGCTGTACTTGTCAGGTTGTAATGCTTGATACTGACCACACCTGCACACCTTATGACTTGGACCATTTTTAAACTTGGAGGACACGCATTAGAATGCAGAACTATGCCAAGGCCCAAAACTGACCATCTTATTTTTACAAATGCTTTTTGTGGTTGTGACCTAATATGTAATGGTATCTGCTCTCGACCAGGCCCATCATTTTAATTGCATCACATGAGTACACACATAAATTGAGTTAAATTAGTTCAGTTAATTCAGGCCATGGCTACAGGTACGAGGCTCTTATCCCAAACGTTGGAAGCTACGTGTTGAAGATATTTGTGTGCGTGCCCATCAGTGGTACTGTGTTTTTGATGGGTTGATATTCTACACAACCCATTCCTATTTATTTATTGAGGTTTTTCCAGCAGCCCGTGTGTTAAAGAAGTGAGATGTTTAAGTTTGATTACTGGAGAAAATGCTTGAGTGGGGGAAAAAATCCACAGAAGATGGGTTTGTTTCCAAAATTAATTGTTTAGAGTATTAATTTTGATGAAATATGCAGCACATACATAGAGGCAATCCAAGCATGGTTGTTAGATTCGATACCTGCCCTCATCTGCGGCTCTGTTGCATCTCTGGTACTTTCAGGAAAGCCGACCAGTTGCTACAGTGATGTGACACAAAGGGTCATTTTGCCGCAGTCGTACAGAAAGGCATGTCCTCTTTCGAGGTGCATTATGAGCAGGTGTCTTGGTGAAACAAGACCGCAATTCACCATTTTGAGCATGTTCAAAACTAATGCAACGTAGCCGGTGCTGTATTTCCTGTGTTACATCACAACATCCACTGCGTGGTGTTACATAGATGTTATTATAATCAGGGAACCATATACAGGGCACACGAGTGTGTGCACAAAAAGAAGCAAATCTAATTACAGTGATCTACTAGACTTCCATAAGGACTGTCTCAGGTGGAAACAGTTTCTGTTCTTTGAAACACCACGTGAGAGCAGCCAAAAGAATGTTTAAGTACTTTAATAATTTTTAATAATTTTGCACATGTTGCCATTTTTAAGGGTGAGACAGCTCACATGCTGTACCTTTCTTTCTTTCTTTCTTTCTTTCTTTCTTTCTTTCTTTCTCTCATTCTTTCTTTCTTTCTTTCTTTCTTTCTTTCTTTCTTTCTTTCTTTCTTTCTTTCTCTCATTCTTTCTTTCTTTCTCTCTTTCTTTCTTTCTTTCTTTCTTTCTTTCTCTCATTCTTTCTTTCTTTCTTTCTCTCATTCTTTCTTTCTTTCTTTCTTTCTTTCTTTCTCTCTTTCTTTCTCTCTTTCTCTCTTTCTTTCTTTCTTTCTTTCTTTCTTTCTCTCTTTCTTTCTTTCTTTCTTTCTTTCTTTCTTAATGCATTCAGTATGTTTTTATGCACATAAAACCGCAATAACACGGGGTGTAATGCTTTTTCTATCCCAGCTCTCTGTGTGCACTTGGACATTTGGCACAGTGCAGACACACATTGTGCATATGAATGCGGGAAATATTTGTATCTCTTGTGCACACAGTAGGGTTTTTTTTTTTTGACTCTCTCACAATGAAGCTTTGCATCAGACGCACATGGGAGAACCTGTGCAGCTCCTGCTCGGGTAGATACAGGCACGCACAGCAGTCTGTGTGCTGCACCTCTTTCAAAATACTCTTTGTTGTGTGTCATATGCTTATACTGGAGTCTGTAAGAAACACCATTTCAGTTCAGTCTATGTCCTGTATGGCAGCATTGACAATATATCAGGGCTTGACGGTGGCTTGACACATGAAGCAGGGGGAGACCAATGCAGACTCACAGGCATGGTTGTCTTAGATTGATAAAAAGCTTTATCAGAAGACCAGGCATAGGATTCGGTACACGGATAGTCAAACTTAATGGCAGAGGTATCAGACATAATGCAGGCTGGGTCCTCGTCCAGAAACGAGCAAAGTTCATACAACCGGCGTCGAGGAGTAATGTAGGCAAAACAGAGGCATAGTCAAAAACAGGCTGAGTTCAGGGCAACGGTGAAGCAGAGGTTAGAATACACAGGCAAGGTTAAAAAAAAAACACTGAAGAGCAATCAGGACAAGAACTAAAGGCGAGAGTGAACGAAGTCAACAATCGGGCAGTGAGCTGTAGAACCGTGAGGGTTTTAAAGAGGAGCAAATTAATCAGGTTGATGTGAAGCAGGTGTGTGGAAAGTTCAGGTGTGGGGAAGTGAACAAAGAAGAGAGAAGAAAGGCAAGAGAGTGCGAAAGGGAAAAACAAAGCGGTGCAAAACAAGAGAAGAGAGTGACAGAAAAACTAACTGTGCGAAACATGAGGTGTGCAAAAAATGAATGTGAACAAACCAAAAGGGGAAAAACTAAGAACTACCGTAACAAGAGGAAAACCAGGAAACTAATGATTAAAACTAAAACTGGAATGGAACTGGTCCAATAAAAATGGTAGAACAAACTATGGAATGAAAAAAAAAAACAGGTGACAACTGAATAATACAATAAACGACAAATGGAACGTAAATATATAATCAACATCAAAGATAAATAATAACAAACCCTGTGACCGAGCATATACAATAAATGTGATAAACAGAACAAAACTAAAGACACCTAAAGGACCATGACAAAACAAATACAAAAACGAACTATAGAATAAATAAATGCAAAACAAAATGAGAAGATAAAGGATGGAACCAGTGACTACCTAGAAAGCAAAGCAAAGCATTAAACACAACCAAACTGAAATTTACAAGAGAGAGAATAAATAAATGAAAACAAAACTATAAACCATAAAGGACATGGTGCCAAAATCAGGGCCTAAACCCTGAGCCGGGGCCAAGCATGACACAATAAAGTTGGCATTAACTGTGTGTATTCACTACTAGTGTGGAAACCCGTGTATGATCAGTGCTCAGTCCTGAGGAGTTGAGAACTTCAGTACCTGTGATTAGAGAAGCTGTCCTCTGCCTGTTGTTTCAGCAGTGGCACAGAGAAAGATGTAAAAACGAAACATGCAGTCTGTGTTTAAATGCACTCACCAAAAATAAGTTCTCATGCATTATACTTGACATCGTAGCCTGTGCCCACCGTGGAATTACTGACTCCCTCCACAGTGTCAAGACGGTAGGATTCCTGAGTTACTATTTCAATTAATGGCCTTGTTGGTGTCAAAAAAGAAGAAGAAGTTTTCTCAAGTTTTAAAGACAGTGCGTGCCATTTCGCTGCATGGCAGAATTATTGCATCCATAGTTTTAAGCTTAGTTGAAATGCTTTGGAATCTGAATCATTGCCAAAGCATAGTACATAAATTTCACACCCGAGTAGATCTCTCTCTAACGATTCTTGGATAAAGTTGCCTCATTACGTAAACTAGTCACCCCTGGACTTTTCAGAAACCCTGTGTTGGCAGGTTCCTGTGGTTCTTACACAGTCTGAGGTTTATAACTTGTGTAGTGGAATAATAATCAATGTTTGAAGGCCAATTGATATGGTTGTATCTGGAATAGGGGACTTCAGAGTGGCCTATGAGATGCTGTGATTGATAGTTCAGTTAAGCAAGGTTTAATAACTAGAGCATTAGACAGGCTGAAAATCCGAACACCCATTCATCACAAGGCGTAGGAGAGTGTGTGTGCTTTGTAATCTATTTATGCAGGAGGTGTGTGTTTTCATTTTGATGCAAATCAACCCAGGGTCCAGATTAATTTAAGACTGAGCTACTTTCAGGATTTTTCTTTCAGGGTCCATTCCAGGCCAACTTCTTGCAGCTGCCTGTGTTTCAGTGTCTTCATTAGACTGATTTTTGCAAATAGCGTATCTTTGGGCAGTTTGGCCCATTCCTCTTTGCAGCACCTCTCAAGCTCCATCAGGTTGGATGGGGAGTGTCAGTGCACAGCCGTTTTCAGATCTCTCCAGAGATGTTCAGTCGGATTCAGGTCTGGGCTGTGGCTGGGCCACTCGAGGACATTCACAGAGTTGTCCTGACGCCACTCCTTTGATATCTTAACTGTGTGCTTAGGGTCATTGTCCTGCTGAAAGATTAACTGTCACCTCAGTCTGAGGTCAAGAGCGCTCTGGAGCAGGTTTTCATCCAGGATGTCTCTGTACATTGCTGCATTCATCTTTCCCTCATTCCTGACTAGTCTCCCAGTTCCTGCTGCTGAAAAACATCCCCACAGCATGATGCTGCCACCACCATGCTTCACTGTAGGGATGGTGTCTGGTTTCCTCCCAACTAGAGTCCCTTATTAGAGAGAGTGGCGACACGACGAGTCGGAAAAAACAGTCACGTGACTCCTGGTGCCATCTTGGGTTCAAAATTGCATTTGCTGTTAAACTGTCTGCATGTAAATCAGTTGTTTTATTTATTTATTCACTGAAAATGTCGGGTTGCTGTGCATTTGGATGCACAAATAGTCACAACAAGCTTCAAGATGTTCAGATTCCCTTCAGATCCGAACAGAAGAAACATTTGAGAAAATAAAGTCAGCCATGTGGGATGGAAGCCGTCAACGCTTTGCAGGGCATATTTATTGTTCAGTTCCATGTACAGTAAAACTCACCTAAACCGTCATCATATAAACCAGATATTCACAGTCACCGGACAGAAAAAAGTCCCAAAACTTTTGTATTGTTTTCCATGTAATAAACACCGTATATAACGGATTTTGTACGACAGATCTCACATCGGATAAAATGTCCCGTCCGACCAGTCATTTGTGATTAAAAATCAGACCGTTTATTTATTTTTTTTCACACCGTGTTCAGACTCAGACCTGCAGCCTGACATGCAGGGAATTTTGTTTCTCATGGTTTGAGAGTCCTTCAGGTGCCTGACATTCACCGCATACATTTTTTTTTTTTAATGAAATGATCTCTCTGTTTGTGCTGTTAAAACTTTCTTACTTGCTCCGGTTTCACACCAGACATCTTTGCTGCTAAAGGCACTGTCATTAAAAAATGTTTAACACTAGGTCATTCTGGGCAGCACAGTGGCTTAGCAGTTAGCCCTGTTGCCTCACAGCAAGAAGGTCATGGGAACAATTCCCACCTGTGGTCTTTCTGTGTGGATTTTGCATGTTTTCCCTGTGTTTGTGTGGATGTGGTTTCCTCCCACAGCCAAAGACATGCAGGTTAGGTGGACTGGAAAGGTGTGAGTGTGTATGTCTGTCTGTATGTGGCCCTGCGATAGACTGGCATCCTGACCAGCATGTACCCCGCTGGGATAGGGTCAGGTATGCTGTCCGTTGGGCAGTGGACAGGGGCAAATTCCTACACTGACTGACACTCTGGTACGGTACTTGACTCTTGGAACGTGGAGCATCACCACTCTGGTGGAGAAAGAGCATGAGCAGTACCAGGTATAAATAGCTGGACTCGCCTCCATGCACAGGCTGTGGAATCAAACTCCTGTAGAGGGGCTGGATTGTCTCTTTCTCCAGAGTTGTCCCGGGTGAGAGATGCCGGGCAGGTGTGGGGATACCCACAAGTCCCCAGCTGAGTTGTGGAGTTTTTCCTAGTGAATGGAAGGGTTGCCTCACTGTGACATGTCACACTCTTGTTTGTGTACATGCCCCAAACAGCAGTTCAGAGTACGTAGCCTTCTTGGGGAATCTTAATTGGATCCTGGAAAAGGTTCCTGTTGGGGAAACCATAGTTCTGCTTGGGGACTTCAGTGCTCACATGGGCAGTGATGGAGAAACGTGGAGGGGAGTGATTGGATGGGATGCTTTGTCTCACCCCCCCAATCTGAATCAGAGTGGACTTATGTACTGGTCATGGATTGTCCATAACAAACGCCTTGTTCCAGCACAAGGGTGTTAATAAGTACACTTGGTACCAGAGCAGCCTAGGTCAAAGGTCGATGATCAACTTTGTAATCGTGTCATCAGCCCTGTGCCCATGTGTCTTGGACAGTCAGGTGAAGAGAGGGGTGGTGGTGGCCCTACTCATCACCACCTGATGATGAGTAGCGCCAGGTAGCGGGGTAAGCCACTGAACTAACCTGGAAGGTCTAAAAGCATTGTGAGGGTTTTCTAGGAATGTTTGATTGAAGCACCTGTCCAGACAGCCTTCAAGTCACACCTCCAAAAAAACTTCTTGTACGTTCTGAGGGGGGGAGGAGACATGGAATCAGAGTGGTCCATGTTCAAGGCCTCTATTGTTGAAGTGGCTGCTTTGAACTGTGGCGAGATGGTCTGTGTTGGCAACCCAAGAACCCACTGGTCAACACCAATGGTGAGGAATGTCATCAGATTGGAGAAAGAGGACTCATTGACGAGGCTGATTAGAGAGGAAGAAGCTGTTTTGGTGTTGATGGACCACCGCTGTCTGCCTGGCGACATTTCCTCAAAAAGTTATCAATCCATCCATTTTCTGTACCCGCTTACTCCAGTTAAGGGTCACAGGTCACTTTAGCATAATTTAAAACACTTTCTTAATATTGTTTTTCTGACAGAATTTCCTCTTTTTTAAAAAACAAAAAAAACAAAAAACAAACAAACATGATGAACTTTCTGATTGCATAAATAAAATTGCAGCATGGATAATTGTGTTTCTGATGGGTACTGTGTGAAGAAAATGATGATTTTGGCATGTAGTCTTTATTTATTGTCTGTGTTTCAGGAATCCTTCCCTCCCCTCATTCATTCATTTTCTATTCCTGCTTATGCCAGTTAAGGGTCACAGGAGGGCTAGAGCCTGTCCCAGCAGTCACTGGACAAGAGTTGGGTTTACACCCTGGATCAGCCGGTAGTCTATCGCAGCCCCCAAAACATATGTTGACATAAAAAAATTACCCCTGGTTCCAAAATATGTGATATGTTGGATCTTTTGCAGATCTTTGTGTTTTCCTGAACTTTCCTGAAAGTTCTTTTCCCCTTTTTAGTGTTATACCTTTTAAAACTTCACTGTCGTCATGGCCCAAGCTAAACATCTTGCACTTGTGGTCTCCTCTGGCTGCTGTATTTGGAACGTGACCATGTAAAAGATGACTTTTTGCCCATCATTGCTTCTAGAGGTGCACCGATCGATCGGGCACCGATCATTATCGGCCGATCACGCCTTGATCGGTTTGATCGATGACCGGCAAAATGCGCCGTTCAAAAGGACCGATCACAACAGTGCAGGCAGTAGCGCAGGGAGTGATTGGTCCTGTCATGACACGCTTTCCTCTGTGACGTAAACTCATTTTGATTTCTGATATGAGCTGGACGGACAAGGAGACCAGTCGCCATCATCTAATGTAGTCCATGTCCGTCCAGCTCATATCAGAAGTCAAAATGAGTCAAATGGCTCTGAGATCTAAATAGACTGCTGTGTAATGAATGGAACCACACTGCCATCTAGTGGATATCCAGTGTGTGGGAGTGTGTATTTGTGAATCAGTAGGCATTTGTTTGTGGATCTGTGGATTTCGCGAAAAGAATGTCTCAAAATTATGTCACAGAGGAAAGCGATGAATGCATGTAATTGGTGATCCACAAATGCTGAAACTCAATTCACAAATACAATTTCCAGTTTTACAAATGTAATTTTTTTTTTTTTACGAATTAAGTTTTATATTTGCAAATACAACATTATTTGCAAAGACCAATTTACAAGTTACAAATATGAAATTTGCATTTGTGGATATCTGAACACATTTGCAAATCAATGATTATTTGTAGATCACCCTGTGTGCATTTACAAATATTGAGACAATTTTAACTCCATAGAATGAGGGCTGTATTTTACATTCTCAACGTTCTGTAGGCTGTAACCTGAGCAACATGAAACATGGAAAAAAAAAGCTTGCTGGTAGAATAAAGTCAGTGTAATAAAACAAAAGTTGGCAGTTTATTCTAGTGTCTTTATTTGAATGCATGTTTTTTGTTTTCATCTTTAAGTTTTAATGCAAAAATAGTCCTATACATTAGACCTATATTCTTATTTTGGGCATGATCCAAATATGTACTTGATCGGTATCGGCCTTGATCGGTCTCGGCAGATCAAAATTTCAGTGATCGGTGATTGGCCTAAAAAATCCTGATCGGTGCACCTCTAATTGCTTCTGTTACATCCCCCCCCCCCCCCCCCCCTTGCTGAATCTTTACTTCTTAGAGGAATTTGGTATCCATTCAGTCAGTTAGCCTGTAAGAGCTGAGCACTTAATATATAATGAACTTATGGCCTGTGAAGATCAGTGAAAGTTAAAAGCTCAACAACATCTGAACATGGCTTTGCCTGCACCTGACATGTTAGGAGTGAAAGTGATCATTCCTTTGCCCTCCTTTTTTAGACTCCATGAAGTTGATCAGAGGCAGAGTAAAGCCACCTTGACTTGCATGAATTTGATTTGTGCACTGGCACACAATCACTGGACACATCAACCTTATTCTTAAAAGTAGGAGCCATCACACTTCGTCTCCACTCAGGCATCCTCTCACTTTACAAGACTTTATTAAACAATCTGGTTAAAAACTCCACTGCCATCTCTCCAAGACATTTCCATGCCTCCAGTGGAATGTCATCTGGACAAACTGCCTTTCCACTCTTCATCCTCTTCATAGCTGCCCTCACTTCATTCTTACTAATCTCTTGCAGTTTCTGATTTACTGTCTCCACATCTGGTCTTTTCTCTCTCTCATTTTCTTCATTCATCAACAACTCAAAATATTCCCTCTGTCTTCTCATCACACTCTCCTAACTTGTCAGCACATTACCATCTGCATCTTTTACCACCCTAACCCACTGTACATCCTTTCCGGCTCTGTCCCTTTGTCTAGTCAATTGGTGCAAATCCTTTTCGCCTTCCTTACTATTCAACTTTTTGTACAGCTGTCAATTTCAGTTTGTACAGGAGTCAAAAGTTAAAGTTGCTCCAAATTAGGGAAAAAGCAGTGCAAATTATTGGGTGAGCTACAACCCCAATTCCAGTGAAGTTGGGGCATTGTGTAAAATGTAAATAAAAACAGAAACAATGATTTACAAATCCTCTTCAACCTCTATTCACTTGAATAGACTACAAAGACAAGATATTTAATGTTCAAACTGATAAACTTTATTGTTTTTGTGCAAATATTTGCACACCCCCATACCATTACAGATGTTGGCTTTTGAACTTTGCACTGGTAACAATCTGGATGGTAAATGGACTGCATTTATATAGCGCTTTTCCATCTGCATCAGATGCTCAAAGCGCTTTACAAATAATGTCTCACATTCACCTCGATGTGAGGGTGCTGCCATACAAGGTGCTGGATGGTCTTTTTCCTCTTTTGTCCAGAGGACACGACATCCATGATTTCCAAAAACAATTTGAAATGTGGACTCATCAGACCACAGCACACTTTTCCACTTTGCGTCTGTCCATTTCAAATGAGCTCGGGCCCAGAGAAGGCGGCGGCATTTCTGGTTGTTGTTGATGTATGACTTTCGCTTTGCATGGTAGAGTTTTAACTTGCACTTGTAGTGACGAACTGTGTTAACTGACAATGGTTTTCTGAAGTGTTCCTGAGCCCACGCGGTAAGATCCTTTACACAATGATGTCAGTTTTTAATGCAGTGCCGCCTGAGGGATCAAAGGTCACGGGCATTTCAATGTTGGTTTTTGGCTTTGCTGCTTGCGTGTAGAAAGTTCTCCAGATTCTCTGAATCTTCTGATTATATTATGGACTGTAGATGATGGAATCCCTAAATTCCTTGCAATTGAACGTTGAGAAACATTGTTCTCAAACTGTTGGACTATTTTTTCACACAGTTGTTCATAAAGTGGTGATCCTCGCCCCATCTTTGCTTGTGAATGGAAAAAGAATAATTCTTTCAGTTGTCTCTTGCACTGCCTGTCTTTGCGGTTTGACAACGATGTGAGAAAGCATTGTGAATGCCAGTAAAACATAGCTGCCAGTATTAGGTCATCGGTGCTGCCACTATGGAGAACAAAAAGGAAAAAAACAATGCCTGTGCTTCAGCCATTTATGGGATATCAATGACTTCCTGATATGCAGTAGATTTGAATTAGGGTGGTCCTCATTTTGAAAAAAAAATTAAATTTAATACTCTGACCCCCTGAATAGATTCAAACTGATGAGAAAACATGCTGTGCAAAATATTGTTTGTATAAATAAATTTTTAGAGGTAGCTCAAAAGCATTGAAATGCTATTTTCATGCTCTATAATGCTATATTAACTAAAGCTTGAAAATCACCCGTGGCGGTCATCTTGACTTTCTAAGTGAGTGCCGGGAGGATACATCAGGACTTTTAATATGTTGTTTAGGATGGGTTGGGGCACCATTAAGCTTTAGTTTGTATAGTGTTATATAGCAGAAACTTGCAAAATGTCAATGCTTTTGAGTTACCTCTTAAAATTAAGTCATACAAACAAAATTTTACACTGCGTGTTTTTTCCATAATTTGGAACCTATTCAGGGGGTCAGTGTATTAAATTTCAAAACTTTGCAAAATAAGGGCCACCCTAATCTGAATGGAAAGATGGTGTGGTCAGTCTTTAGAGGTGAGGCACACAGTTTGTGCCGTTTCTGTTTGGTAATTTGTTTTGTCACATTAAATCTTTTCCTCACTGTTCCCTGATTGGTCATTCCTCTTGTGTTCTTACTGTAGGTGTCCTCTCTCGCTCCCTCTCCTCCTCCTCTTCTTCACTGGACTCACGTGGGCCGGGTGTTCGACCCCGCCCATTGTCAAAGCAACGGCTTTTGGTCAGGAAGCGACGGGAACAGGTTTCCCTCAGTCCTCGGACCACACAGCCACCAGCCTTCCATCCTTCTTCTGGCAGCACCACTAAAGGTCTGTAAATTAACACTTAGCGAATGTCTTTGCTGTGTCATAATAATGTTATAGTTGTTGTACAAGTCAAACAATGTGCGATAATTAGCAAAGATGTGAAATGTCAAAAAGGTATAGTTTGGTTGATTTGGATCATGTCATCTGATCTGAGGCCACATGTTCTGGGCACACAAGTGAAGAGAGCAGCAGAGGTGTCAGCTCATCACCAACTAGTGGTGAGTTGGATCAGAGGGTGGTGGAGGACTTTGGACAGACCTGGTAAACCCAAATGGATAGTGCGGGTGAACTGGGAATGTCTGGTGGAGCTGTGAGGGAGGCAAAGCAGTGGGTGTGGGAGGAGTTCAGAGTAACCATGGAGAAAGACTTTTGGTCGGCACCAAGGTGCTTCTGGCTGACCGTGAGGCACCTCAAGAGGGAAAACGGGGAACCATTCAAGCTGTCCACAGTAAGGATGGAACTTGGTTGACCTCAACTGAGGAGGTAATGGGGCGCTGGAAGGAACACTTTGAGGAACTCCTGCATCAGACTGGATTGCCCTCCAAGGCGTAGGGGTGGAGCTGGAAGCTGATCAGGATCATCATCAAAGTCACTGAGGTAGTCAAACAACTCTGCAGTGGCAGGGCCTCGGAGGTTGATGAGATCCATCCAGAAATGCCAAAGGCTCTGGGTGTGGGTGGACTGTCTTGGATGAGATGTCTCGTCAGTATTGGTGGTCCCAATATTTAAAAAGGGGGACCAGAGAGTGTGTGCCAATTACAGGGGTATCACACTACTCACGTCCTTATTTTGAAAAGTTTTGAAATTTAATACTCTGACCATAAATAGGCTCCAAATTATGGAAAAAAATGGCATGTAAAATTTTGTTTGTATAAATTAATTTTAAGAGGTAACTCAAAAGCATTAAAATTTTGCAAGTTTCTACTATATAACACTATACAAATTAAAGCTTAATGGTGCCCCATCCCATCCTAAACAACATATCAAAAGTCCTGATGAATCCTCCCGGCGCTCACTTAGAAATTCAAGATGACCTCCACAGGTGATTTTCAAGCTTTAGCTAGTTTATGGACAGGATATTAAGGTGGGGTTGGGCGGAGGAGGGTCTCATCGCTGCTATTTGCAGATGATGTGGTTCTGCTGGCTTCATTGGCCTGTGACCTCCAACACTCACTAGATCGGTTCACAGCCGAGTGTGAAGTGGCTGGGATGAGAATCAGCACCTCTAAATCTGACGCCATGGTTCTCAGCAGGAAACCGATGGATTGCCTACTTCCCTAACGGAAGTAGGCAATCCATCGGTTTCCTGCTCCCACGTGAAGGAGTTCAAGTACATGGGGGTCTTGCTCACAAGTGAGGGGACAGTGGAGCATGAGATTAGCCGGAGAATCGATGCCACAGTGACAATGTTGCATTCACTCTACCGTACTGTTGTGACGAAAAGGCAGCTGAGCCAAAAGGTGAAGCTCTCGATCTACTGGTCAATCTTCATTCCTACTCTCACCTATGGTCATGAGGGTTCGGTCATGACCAAAACAACTAGATCGTGGGTGAAATGGGCTTCCTTAGGAGGGTGGCTGGCAGGGTTCTAGCTAGAACCATTTTAGTGCCTGGAAAATTACATGGTCATAGCTCATGGCCGGGGGTGCAGGGGCTTTATACCTCTAAAATGTTATTGGCAAGCCCTATTTTAACCAATTTTGGTGGTTTTAGATGCTTTGAAAGCAAGAATAATAGACAAAAAATAACATTTATGTTGTAATATTAGTAATACCAAAGTTCTTTTTAAAATGGTCTGTCAAAGTCTAAGTTAATAAAGTAAATAGCATTGAAAGGTTAAAAACACATTAATATTTATTGGGCATATATCATTGGCTCTCTTCTTCTTTTTTCTGTCATGACATTTTTTTCAACACTTTTGAGGGGGTTGCATTACTTAAAAAACAAAACAACAACAACTAAAAACAATATAACCACTAATTGTCTTGTTTGAACAAGAGCTGAATGAGCCCCCCCCTCCGCTCTCACTGTCAATGTGGTTTTCCTCTGAACTTTTTGGGAACAGGAGCCTTTAAACTGTCAAATAAACCATATACTTCTGAATGTATCAGCATCTACGGACACTGACACCCTGGATCATTTTATTGAAACATTTTAATGGAGTTTTCTTCCTTTCAATCAGCGGAGAGGGACCCACAGTGTCTCCGATCTGATTTCAGCGCTGAAAGCAGCTGCCTTGTGATCTCTGCTGTTTGCGGCTGAGATATGAAGGAAATGAGAAATATATTTCTTTAATTATTTGGTTGAAATTGCACAATAAAACAAAAGTACGACACCATAAGGTTGAAATAAAATTGAATTGGCACATTTTTCAGCAGCATTTCAGTTAAATTTTTGGAAAATCCATTCTGGGCAGGACAGGAAATATGAACCAGAGAGCCAGGAGGAAATTGGCAGTGCCAGGCAGTATTGTCTGGCGCTGGCCACTGTAGCTAGAACCATGGTGGCTGGTGCCTCCCTTAGAGATAAGGTGAGAAGTTCGGTCGTCCGTGGGGAGCTCGGAGTAGAGCCGCTGCTCCTTTGCATTGAAAGGAGCCAGCTGAGGTGGTTCAGGCATCTGGTAAGGATACCCCCTGTGTGCCTTCTTAGGAACGTGTTCCAGGCACGTTCATCTGGGAAGAGACCCTGGGGAAGACCCAGGACTAGGTGGAGAGATTATATCTCCACACTGGACTGGGAACGCCTCGGGATCCCCCAGTCAGAGGTGGTTAACGTGGCCTGGGAAAGGGAAGTTTGGGTTCCCCTGCTGGAGCTGTTGCCCCAGTGACCTGATCCCAGATAAGGGATTGAATATGAGTGAGTGAGTGAAACACCATTTCTTCATCTTGCATTAGGCCTTGGAAACAGAGTTCTCTCAACTAGCAACTCCGTGTGTGACGACCCAGAGGTGCGGCTGGGAGAGAGAGTCCTGGTGGTCGGTCAGAGAACTGGTATAGTCCAATTCTATGGAAAGACCAGCTTTGCTCCAGGTTAGTTGTTGTAATTTATTCCTTTCCTGTGAATATGACATATTTACATTTTATTGGCGGTGGCGGATTAGCAATTTTGACGCTAATTTTTATGTTGGCTGTGCCAGCCACTGCATTTACTTCATGCTCATCCTAGTAGATGCTTTATAATGTGTATCTCATGTGTATCAGATATTATTCAGGATAATTTTTGTAAAACTGACAGATTTTATTTCACATGGCCAAAATAGATTATTTTAACCTTGAGTATGTGCACAATGAAAAATGTTCCTTAAAACCTATTTTGAGACATTTTCCTTTGCTGGGGGGGGGGGGGGGGTTCTTAGTGGCCTGAAACAGTGAAATCTTAAATGTGATTATTCCATAACATTAACTCCGAGACGTGCCCTGAGGCTGATTGGCACCCGAGCTTATTCCCCGTTTCCATAGCGTGAAGCAGATCGGAGACTATGACTCCCTGTGGAGGAGACACCAGGCTGACAGAGGTTGGTGTCCTCGCCAATGTCGGTCCTCATTTAAAGAGCTGAGTGGACTGAGACAATGTAGATGAACTGTCTGGTCCAAGGACATATTGCAGATACTGTGACTGGAAATCAAACTCTGTTCTACATAATGGAAGCCCAGTTCTTTATTCCACTGAGCTACCTGCTCTACATACAGTATAACAGTAGTTTATTGATCACAAGGGATCAATAAAGTTCTATTTAATCTAATCTAATCACTTCGGTCGCATCTCCTCCACTCTCCCTTATCTCTCTGCTTTTAACCTTCAAGTCCCTACTTCACCAGACTTGTGAATTCCTCAAAACTATTTTGGATTCTGGATCTATTGGACTACTATTGGATTAACCATGGAATTGATCAGCTGGTCTCTGAATGCTATTTACACCATTTTTTCTACAAGAAGGTCAGGACTGGGGGATCCTACCTGCCCAGATGGAACTTTTCCTGTGGGCTATAATAATAATAATAATAATAATACCTTTTATTTGTATTGCACCTTACATTTCAAAGAAATCTCAAAGTGCTACAGCAAGGATTTAAAAACAGAATTAAAACAGATTTCAAAAACCATTTCAAACGATAAGATATCTAAAAGGCCTTTTGAAATAACAATGTCTTTAGGCCTTTTTTAAAGGCCTCCACACTTTGTGGGGCCCTCAGGGTCTCTGGGAGGGAGTTCCAGAGCCGAGGGACCACTGCCTGGAAGGCCCTGTCTCCCCTGGTAGAGAGTCTGGTCCTGGGTTGGTGAAGGCAGTGTGAGGAGGTGGTGGAGCGGAGAGATCTTGAGGTGGCGTGTGCGGTGAGGAGTTCACTGAGGTAGGCAGGGGCGGTTCCGTGCATGCACTGATAAGTCAGGAGGCAGAGTTTGTACTCTATTCTGTATTTGATGGGCACCCAGTGGAGGGATCTGAGGACAGGGGTGATGTGGTCAAACTTGCGCCTCCCCGTCAGGACCCGGGCAGCACAGTTCTGGATGTGCTGCAGCTTTTGCAGGTTTTTACCAGGGGTCCCGACGAGGAGGGCATTGCAATAGTCCAACCTGGAGGAGACAAAAGCATGGACTAACCTCTTAGCATCTGGTTGGGAAAGGGAGGGGCGGAGCTTGGCTATGTTTTTTGAGGTGATGGAAGGAGACTTTGCATAGGTGGTGGATGTGGGTGTCAAAGGTGAGATGTGGGTCAAATCTGACTCCAAGGTTGGTGACGGAGGTGGACAGGGGAATGTTGTGGCAAAGAATGGGAATACTGGTGAGGGAGGAGGACTGGGTTTGATGTGGGGTACCGATGAGGATGGCTTGAGTTTTGTCAGTGTTTAGTTTAAGAAAGTTATCAGTCATCCATGCTTCTATCTCCTCCAGGCAAGCCTGAAAGGCAGACGGCAGAGCTGAGGGGAGTGTGGAGTCCATTTTGATGTATAACTGTGTCGTCTGCGTAGCAATGAAATTAAATCTTGTGTTTATTATGGATGATTTGACCAAGGGGGAGCATGTAGATGGTAAAAAGGGTTGGACCAAGGACAGACCCTTGTGGCACTCCACAGCTGACAGTATGGGTTTTGGATTTGGATTGTCCGAGTGTAACACATTCTGTCCTGTTCGTGAGATATGAGCGAAACCAGTTGAGAGTTGTGCCAGTGAGTCCTATTTCAGTGTTGAGGCGGTGGAGCAGGATGGTGTGGTCAGTGGTGTCAAAAGCGGCTGATAGATCCAGTAGGAAGAGGAGAGATGGTGAGCCCTGGTCCGCAGTCATGACAAGGTCGTTCATGATGCGGACCAGGGCTGTTTCTGTGCTATGTGCTGAGCGGAAACCAGACTGAAATATTTCATATAGGTTATGGGTGTGGAGATGATCATGGAGTTGAACTGATACGACTTTTTCTAGGACTTTGGAAAGGTACGGCAGGTTTGAGACAGGCGGTAATGAGCCAGGATTTTCGGGTCAAGTGAGGGTTTTTTGAGATAAGGGCGAATAATGGCTGATTTGAGAGCTGGAGGAACCTGACCGGATTTGAGTGACTGGTTAATAATTTCTTTGATTAGAGGACTAATAGCTGTAATGTTTGACTTTAGTAGTGGTGTAGGGAGAGGATCCAATGAACAAGTAGATGTTTTCTTTTTTTTTTTTTTTAATTTATACTTTATTTTAGTTTTCAAAAGGATACAGTTTTACACATAAACATTTGCACCGATTGAACTTGGTAGCATCCCACAAAATAATTAACATTTGTGAAAACTTACTTTTTTTTTTTTACGAGAACTGTAGCATTGAACCCGGGTGTAAAGAAATAATCTTACTCATAAGTCCACTTTGTGAAAGTCCGTTGAAATATGTTGAAAACATAGAAAGCAGATTCACCTACAGCATTTACACATTTTTGTACCCCCCTCCCCCATTCTTACTTAATATGTATGTGGTAAAATCCTATATAAAGTCAGATCTATATTGTCTAATGTATTGTAGCCATCCTTTCCATACATTATTGAATTTGTCAACTTCCAATCTAACAGATGCTGTTACTTTTTCCATAGTGTATATATTTAACATGACATCAACCCATTCCTCCACCTTTGGGATCCGATCTGTTCGCCATCTTTTGGTGATTGCTTTTTTACTAGCTAAAAGCATGATTCTCATAATTTTATAGTCATCTTTTCTTCTTAAATGTAACATTTCTATAATAGTCAAATATAACATTTCAAAACTTAACGGGATTCTGACCCGTACTACTTCCTCTATAATGTTTTTGATTTCAGACCAATACTGAGTCATTAAAGGGCAACCCCAAAAGATGTGAAAATGATCCGCTTTGTCTTCCCCACATGATCTCCAACATTTTGTGTCTACATATTTTCTTTGAGCAGGTGTTAAGAAAAGCCTTATTACATTTTTCCAGCCATATTCTCTCCAAAATAGAGAGCTTGTTGTTTTCCATTGATATCGGAGTATTTGATCCCAGTCCCCCTCTGAAATTAAAATGTTTGCTTCCCTCTCCCACCTTTCTTTGACATATCCTGTGGCATCCCCCTTTAACTCCTCTAAAGCTGTATATAATTTTGAAATAACTTTGTAACTTAACTCTGATTTATAAGCATCTAGGATAAGTTTGAGTATATTTGACCGGGTAATATTCATATCCTTATTTTTCATTTCTTGCTTTAAATAATGCCTTAGCTGCAGGTACCTATGGAAATCCTGATTTCCAAGATGAAAGACATCTCTTACTTGTTGAAAACTCATTACATCATCTCTTTTGATTATCTCCCAGTGCATTCTTGGACCACTTCCCCACAATTTAAATGTGCTGTGCAATGCATTTGGTACAAAATCAGTATCATATGCGATCCATCTCAAAAGCCTGCATTTTTCAACTAAATTATACTTTTTCAAAATTTCAGACCAGATTCCCAGAGAAACCCGCAGCAAAGGGTTCACATTTTGTCTCCAGTTTACCTGTAATTGCAAATCACACAACAGGGCTTGTACTGGTGGCTCCATTTTCCCCTCAATATCTTTCCATTTCGCTACATATTCTGGATCACACAAACCCATCAACACCTTCAACTGAGCAGCTTGATAGTAGCTCTTGAGGCATGGTAAAGCTAGACCTCCATGTTTTTTTGGCAACTGTAAAGTTCTATATTTAATGTGTGGTCTTGCCCCCTGCCATATGTATCTAGATATTAATTTGTCCCATTCTTTAAAGTCCCTCTCAGTTAATTCAATAGGAAGATTTTGAAATATATATAACAACCGTGGCAAAATATTCATCTTAATCACCTCAACTCTTGACACCAGGCCTAAGAAAGGGATTAAGTTCCATTTTGAAAAGTTGGCTTTGATGTTAGACATCACTTTATCATAATTTGAGATTTTCAAATGTCCAAGATCTTTTGTAAGGTGAATGCCCAAGTACTTCATTGATTGCTGCTCCCAATTAATTGGATAATTTTGTTTTATAAATTGATTTGGTATATAATTATATGATAAAGCTTGAGTTTTCTGCACATTAATTTTATATCCTGACGGCTTTCCAAACTCTGCCAAGAATGACATCAGGACTGGTAGTGATGAGCTTGGGTTCTCCAAATAGATCAAGACATCATCTGCGAACAACGCTAATTTCTGCTCTATTCCTGATACGGTACAAGTAGATGTTTTCATGCATTTTATGATCCTCTCTACCTCTCAGATTGGTGTCCATGAAATCTGAAAAAATGTGGAGTGGGTTGGAGATACTGAGTTTGAAGTGAGATGCTGTTGTAGCAGGGAGATGAGACCGAATTGTGGCTACCTTTGTTGTGGAAAAAGTCCAAAAACCTGTTACACTGATCTGTGCTGGTATCGGTGTCGGAGTGTGTGGGAGGTTTGAGGAGAGAGTTGATTGATGAAAATAACTGTTTTGTACCCATACAGTTTAAAATTTTATGAGAGAAGTATTGGGACCTGGCTGTGGCGAGTGCGAGTATTGTTTCTGGTGTTCATGGTAAGCCTGTTTGTGTACGTATAAGCCACTGGAGACATATCTGCACTCCAGGGCACGACCAGCAGTTTTCATTTTTCGGAGCTCTGTTGTGTACCAAGGAGCTAGGAGCTGACCTGGAAAAAGTTAGGAGTTAGGACAAAGCCCCCTCCAGGAGTCGAGGGCTATGTCCTCGACTCCTGGAGTTCCTGGCATGTGGCATGCTTGGCGCCTTTCTCTGTGGAGGACGTCGAGGACCTATTCATTTTTGGTCTTATGGGCTGGGCTGGTACTTTTTGGCTTATGTGCTGCCCTGATCTACCGGAAAATTGGCAAGATGGCGGCATCAAGAACCATGGGCCCTCGCTTGTCTGTCATGAATAACGAGGTCGGCAAGGCAGTGCATTCTCAGACTGCGTTGACTCTTGAACTCAGACGCAAATTGGATGACACCTTGGAGCTGATGCGTGCCTTGCAGTTGAAGCTGAAGGTTTTGGAGGCCGGTGAATATTCTTAATACAAAATTAGGAATATTCTTAATTCATAATTGGGATTTGGCTAAGTGAGTGGAACTGTAAAAAGTGTTTTTCACTGCTCGGCTGCAACACTACAGGCATCAAGGTCAGTTGCCCACTGTTTTCCTCCAGAGGAATTTATCCAGGCTCTGGTGAGATTATTTGGCTCCATTCTTATCTCAACCCACAAGGACAATAAACAGACTTACACATGGACTGAAGCATGCTCCAGCCTCTCCTCTTATCACTTTTCCTGCCCATCCCTCCCTGCGACAGGCCTCGTCCTCTCAAGCTGGCCTGGCGGCGCGACTTGACAGTTGCAGCAGCTACAAACACACTCACATTGCCTCAATTGGGAAATGGACTGTTTCAAGTTTAGTGCACATAAACAATGTCAAATGTATATGTGTTGTCCTAATTCTAATGTGTGCCATTATTACGGTAAACAAGTAATAATTGTAGATCAGTTGCTGTTTGTATGTGGAATGTGAGTGCGGACATCTCGTTGTTGTAATCACAATGATAATAAAAGCTATCTATCTATCTATCTATCTATCTCTCTATCTCTCTATCTATGCTGTGAGCAGTGGTACTGTGCATGATTCTCTAGTCACAGCCATAGAAGCCTAGAATTTATTCTGGGTGTTTTGGTGGCTTCCCTCACTCTTCTCCTTCTTGTACAGTCACTCAGTTTTTGAGATCTGCCTCCTCCAGACAGTTTTACCGTAGTGTTTGTATTTTGTGTCACTTTACGAAAGCATTTTTTGTTCTTTTGCCAAATAACTTTAGACATTTTTAAAAACATATTTTGATTAAACAAAATTTCTTTGTTTGCATTTATATTTGACCATATATTAAAATGTGTACCTAAAATATAGGGGTACCAACAATTTTGTCCATGTGTGTAGTTCAGTGGGACAGGAGTTGGACCACCAATATGTGCAGTAGATCTACGTTTGATTTGTGGTCATGCTGCTTGTTTGTGTCCTTGGACAAGACATCTCATCTGCATTGTTCCAGTCCAGCCAGCTCGAAGTGTTTACTGGCTTTGGCTGGGGAAGTAACCTGTATCAGACTGGCATTCTTTCCAGGGGGAGTGGTCGACTCTCATTGACTTCACACAACAACATCTGGAGATGAGCATCATGTCCCCTTCTGAAATCAGATCAAGTTGTGATGCAGTATTTTTATTTATTTGTTTTTGTTTTCTTAACAGCTGTTGCTCAGGGTTCCTTCCTTGTTTTATTGACACGATGGTGTTGCATTATTTTGGTCACGATTACAGCAGGATCACTCTTGCGGCTTAAATCTTTGTGCCTTAATGATGCACGTCTTTTTACAGTCACAGACCCTCTATTTAACACAGGTTGTGTTATTGAAGCTACTTCTCACTCCACTCTCCTGATTTGGTTTTTGTCTTTTTTGTTGTTTTTTGGTCATTTTTCTTTTGTGTATTACCCCAAACCATTCCTTTATTCCTGAAGCCACGAGGACTCGCTGTCCGTGGTCTGCCGTTGGTTCCTTCACCAGTGAGGATAAGTCTTCTTCTCCGTGTCTGTGCAGGGATGTGGCTGGGCGTCGAACTGGACAAGCCAAGCGGCAAGAATGATGGGTCAGTAGGAGGGGTGAGGTACTTCAGCTGCCCACCGAAACATGGCGTCTTTGCCCTCCCTCTCGTGTTCAAGGTAAGCTCATGCCTGTTGAGATGGCTTAGATTTCCCTTATAATTAATGTACTTTTTCACCTGCAAGAACTGAAAGGCAGGTTTGTTATGCAAATAACTAAATTCCTTATTTCTTTATGGCAAAAATTTAACGACACGCACTGGGGACCCTCAGGCTGTTTTTCCCCTCATCAATCAGTCCGGTGTCATTAATGAGCTGCTTTGACGGGGTGATTTTACGAGGCACTTTATATTGTAAGGCAAAAGCCATACAATAATTACAGAAAAACCCCAACGGTCAAAACAACCCCCTGTGAGCAAACACTTGGCAACAGTGGGAAGGAAAAACTCCCTTTTAACAGGAAGAAACCTCCAGCAGAACCAGGCTCAGGGAGGGGCAGTCTTCTGCTGGGACTGGTTGGGGCTGAGGGGAGAGAATCAGGAAAAAGACATGCTGTGGAAGAGAGCAGAGATCAATCACTAATGATTAAATGCAGAGTGGTGCATACAGAGCAAAAAGAGAAAGAAACACTCAGTGCATCATGGGAACCCCCAGCAGTCTAAGTCTATAGCAGCATAACTAAGGGATGGTTCAGGGTCACCTGATCCAGCCCTAACTATAAGCTTTAGCAAAAAGGAAAGTTTTAAGCCTAATCTTAAAAGTAGAGAGGGTGTCTGTCTCCCTGATCCGAATTGGGAGCTGGTTCCACAGGAGAGGATCCTGAAAGCTGAAGGCTCTGCCTCCCATTCTACTCTTACAAACCCTAGGAACTACAAGTAAGCCTGCAGTCTGAGAGCAAAGCGCTCTATTGGGGTGATATGGTACTATGAGGTCCCTAAGATAAGATGGGACCTGATTATTCAAAACCTTATAAGTAAGAAGAAGAATTTTAAATTTTATTCTAGAATTAACAGGAAGCCAATGAAGAGTAGCCAATATGGGTGAAATATGCTCTCTCCTTCTAGTCCCCGTCAGTACTCTAGCTGCAGCATTTTGAATTAACTAAAGGATTTTCAGGGAACTTTTAGGACAACCTGATAATAATGAATTACAATAGTCCAGCCTAGAGGAAATAAATGCATGAATTAGTTTTTCAGCATCACTCTGAGACAAGACCTTTCTAATTTTAGAGATATTGCACAAATGCCAAAAAGCAGTCCTACATATTTGCTTAATATGCACATTGAATGACATATCCTGATCAAAAATGACTCCAAGATTTCTCACAGTATTACTAGAGGTCAGGGTAATGCCATCCAGAGTAAGGATCTGGTTAGACACCATGTTTCTAAGATTTGTGGGGCCAAGTACAATAACTTCAGTTTTATCTGAGTTTAAAAGCAGGAAATTAGAGGTCATCCATGTCTTATGTCTGTAAGACAATCCTGCAGTTTAGCTAATTGGTGTGTCCCTCTGGCTTCATGGATAGATAAAGCTGGGTATCATCTGCGTAACAATGAAAATTAAGCAATGCTGTCTAATAATACTGCCTAAGGGAAACATGTATAAAGTGAATAAAATTGGTCCTAGCACAGAACCTTGTGGAACTCCATAATTAACCTTAGTCTGTGAAGAAGATTCCCCATTTACATGAACAAATTGTAATCTATGAGATAAATATGATTCAAACCACCGCAGCGCAGTGCCTTTAATACCTATGGCATGCTCTAATCTCTGTAATAAAATTTTATGGTCAACAGTATCAAAAGCAGCACTGAGGTCTAACAGACAAGCACAGAGATGAGTCCACTGTCCGAGGCCATAAGAAGATCATTTGTAACCTTCACTAATGCTGTTTCTGTACTATGATGAATTCTAAAACCTGACTGAAACTCTTCAAATAGACCATTCCTCTGCAGATGATCAGTTAGCTGTTTTACAACTACCCTTTCAAGAATTTTTGAGAGAAAAGGAGGTTGGAGATTGGCCTATAATTAGCTGTGTGTGTTAAGTACAGCTGTTATAAATACAGCTGTACTTATTAACACAGCTGTTAATAAGTACAGCTGTGCATGTAGGACTAAAAGGTTTGAATCATTAAAGCTTCAACTTTCGTGTCTCTCTCTCTCTGTCTGTCTCTCTCTCTCTCCCTCTCTCTGTCTGTCTGTCTTTAGTTGGACTCGTTTAATCGCAGTCGCTGAATGTCCGCCTGTTTTTGCTGTTTGATGTATTTGAACTGTGGTCATTGGATTTCAGTTCTCTTTCTAAGATGTGTTTTCTGTCACGTTCTGAAAGCGATGTTTTTTTCTAAGGGGCACATTAAATTTTTTTCTGGATGCTTTTATGAAAACATCCTTCAGTAGTTCACTGAATAGTTTTGTTTTGACTTTGGATCTGAAATCCTGCCATTAGTAGTTTTGTGTGAGAAAATGACATTGAAGTAACATTTGTGTTTTAGAATCAAGTGGAGAAGCTCAGACTTGGTGTCATCTGAAAACACAGCGTCAGCTAAATTGCGCTCATCTCGAGGCAGCGAATCCTCGTGTTAGACAAACAGCTGATGAATGAAGTCTGGTCTGGGTGTGTTGTGCATTCAAGTCAGGATTTTCAAACCAGACATATAATTACATTAAACATCTCATGGTGCAGAACAAAAGCAGAAAAGTGTCATTCCTGGGTGCACATTTAAATTGGCTCTGAAAAATAATTAAAAACCCTTGGAATGTCTTAACGTCGTGATATAAAATACTTTTTTGTACATTAAGGCAAACTGTTACATAAGTGGTAACTTAGTCACAATGCAGTCCTGAACATAATTATTTTGTCTTTTCCCTGCTGCTGTAATATCTCGGTTTCTGTCACAGTATCCACCACTAAAACCAAGGTGCACTGTTCATTCTGTTAATTTTCTCTGAAATACCTTTTATGCTCAGAACTGACTTAAAGACAGCACAACTAGCCCATGTGTGTATTGTATTGTTGGCTCATTCATAATAATAATAATAATAAATATAGCCACAAGCGGCAGTTGTCAGGCTCCAAACCCTGTTCACACATTTTGACTCGTGTCAGAAATGGCTGTGGCATTCTCCCCTGTCCCCTGCCACTCAGATGACCTGTCAGAGTATCTTAAAAATTCTCTGAGTAGTGGGTGTCGGTTGTAGCACCCCCATCAGGTGGTATTGGTTTATGTAGAATGTCCTACTGATCATTTCCCCAAAGCTTGATTTCAGTAGAGTAATTCATTCATTAGCTAAAAGCCCATTTATTGTATTAAGCCACACCCACTCATCTTTGGCAGCCAATAGCAGCACAATGGAAAGAAAGACCAAACATCCATGCACTAACCTTTGTGTGGCTCAGTCCGGACATGGTATATGCCAAAATTCATGAAGATTGAACAAAATTTGTAAGAGTAGCAGTAAAAAAGCACTTTTTGAATATTATTCAAAGTGGCGGAAAGTGTTCCAGTTAAGTGGGCGTGGTTAGTGTTGATAATTGTGGGATACTCAAAAGAATTTATTTGCCCAGTAAGTTTTATTCTATGTATTATGATTCAGGAGTAATGAGCCAAAATGAAAATGTAGTTATTATAGCGCCACCATGTGGTTTGTAAGTATAATTCTTTTCCCATGAGTATTGGGTGCCCTGGGGAGGGTCTGTGTTGTTTCATTTGTGTGCTGCACAGTATTACACGTGTCAGTAAGTCTGGTGTAGTTTGCGCTTATGCCCACTGGGAGAACCCTTTTGTTTGGCAGGTGGAACACTTAAATATTGACACACATGCATCGAATGCGCACGGTGTCACATGGTATCTCCACTCCACATAGAGGCAAAACGAGTAAATTTAACATTTTTGTGGCTCATAGGTTTTTAATTTCAGTGTGTGCAGACAGAATCAAATGATGCCTTTAATGAATGAGGCGCAGTGACAGCAACAGAATCAGCTGTAGCAGACGGGTCACCGGTCCCGTATCGGCCTGTACAGCCACACCAGGCGCTGTGATCTGTGACACCATGATCTGACGGAGCCGAGTACGCGAAGGGCCGGTGTCAAAACCATGATCTGACGGAGCCGAGTACGCGAAGGGCCGGTGTCGAAACCATGATCTGACGGAGCCGAGTGCGCGAAGGGCCCGTGTCGAAACCATGATCTGACGGAGCCGAGTGTGCGAAGGGCCCGTGTGGAAACCATGATCTGACGGAGCCGAGTGCGCGAAGTGCCGGTGTCGAAACCAGGATCTGACGGAGCCGAGTGCGCGAAGTGCCGGTGTTGAAACCAGGATCTGACGGAGCCGAGTGCGCGAAGGGCCCGTGTCGAAACCATGATCTGACGGAGCCGAGTGCGCGAAGGGCCTGTGTCGAAACCAGGATCTGACGGAGCCGAGTGCGCGAAGGGCCTGTGTCGAAACCAGGATCTGACGGAGCCGAGTGCGCGAAGGGCCGGTGTCGAAACCAGGATCTGACAGAGCCGAGTGCGCGAAGTGCCGTGTCGAAACCAGGATCTGACAGAGCCGAGTGCGCGAAGTGCACTTGAAATATTTGAAACAGTCTGGTCGCATGAGGATGCAGCTTTCAGTCAATCAGTGGACAGCATTAATGGATGTATTTCGGCTTCTGAGTAAATTACAAGAATCATGTGTCAACAGTCTCATAACTTACCTCTAACTTATGTCCCACATATGTGGGATGTGAGTCATACGATGGTATGCATTGAAAATTTTCAGCATGCCAAACTTTTTTTGAGGTGCTCATTGTATTAGGACTTGTATCAGCCTGCTTCAACGTACTTCATCATGCTCTTAACTTATAAAAAAAAAAAACTTATTAGATGCATGCCAGTAGTTTTTAATATGGTCGGCATATGCTGGTTAAATTGTCATGGTGTTACAGGGCCTTTAAAAATCATTTTTATTAATATTATTTATGTAGGGCTTCACCAGGAATCAAAATAATAAAAGAACAAACAAACACCAGTAATTAAACAGTACACTACAACAATGAACAAACATCCCAAATTAGACAGCTAATATACAAGCAAGTTCTTTAAATAGTATGTTAATTCACTACGGTATGATGGTATTTTGTAGTAGCAGTGTCTAAACAAAAATATCCGAAAATCATAAAGTCCTTAGTGTCTCAAAGCAGAAATACTTGTAGAATTACTTCTTTACTCAGAAGCCAGTATAGAAGCTGACAGAGAGCAGAATTAAAAGGTCGGCATCATCAGCTTTAGGTCTGCCTGATGTGCATGAGCTGTTTCTGTACCTCCTCCTGCTGCATCTTCTTACAAATAAACATTTTTACAGCTGCCGTACCGAAATGATTTAGTGGCACTATAGTATATCAGAGACGTATGTAGACATTGCACCAGCGCATCAGACCAAAACACGAACTCGCAACGTTACACAGGCGTGGTTTCTGTGTCATGGTTAACTTTTTTAAAGTGATAACTGCATTCTTATAAAAATCATAGTGAGTGGAGAGGCGGCGTGCACATGTGGTGAGCACACACGTGACAAGTGCAGCCTTTCCACACTGATTTCCTCAAAAGCCACCTGGATAAATCACCCTGTTGATGAACAGATGAAAACTCGATAAGAATCAGCTCGACAAAGGTGTTTTTGAGGTTAGTCAGTTAAACTTGATTCACTAAAAAAGTGAGCGCTTTTGCTTTGTCTGCAAGGTGGAGCGAGCAGTGGGGATGAACACGGTGCCATAAATATTATAAAAACAAAACACACTGCTTCACTTTAAATGACTCTCTTATGTCATCAAAGTACGCGTCGTTCTTGCTGTTTGATTGCGTAACGTAGATTCATGGAGACAATAATACAAATTAAAAACAACCAGCAAATCCTATTTCAAGAGCCCCCCCCCATCTCCTTAAAGGTCCACTTTTGAAACCAGATTTTGATTTAACCAGATTTTACTACTTAGGAAAAAAATATTTAGTAATGTTAATAATAATACTAATTCCATCATTCATTTCAACTGCTTACCCGGGATTGGGTCACGGATGATGATGATGTTATTATTAATAATATAATAATAATAATAATAATAATATTATTATTATTGACTTTTTATCCACCCAGTATGAAATACAGGGGCATATAGTGATCAGCATGCCCTTCCGTCTATCTGTTTGTCCATCCGTCTGTTTTTGCTTGTTAGCATAATATCTCAAAAACCAGGTGACCAATTTCATTCTTATTTAGCATAAGGGTGCACTTGACTGATCCCTGACACCAGTCGATTACAGTGACCTTGGGGTCAATTTCAAGGTCACAGTGAGAGATTCAACCTATTATCATTGTCACCCTTGTTGGTGCTATATATCAAGAACCAGTTGACCAATTTAATTCATATTTAGCTTATGCTATGCAAAAACTGGTATTCACACTGCCATCTACTGGATGGCAGTGTTCATTGCCACACATTCGCAAACAGAATTTTCAGTTTTCAAATAGCCTTTTTTTTTCTTTACAAATGAAAAAACTTACATACTTACAAATTCAGATTTATCTGTATAAACCAACACACATGCTACAGTAACTTGTCTGTTTTTACATATACCGACCAACCACTAATGACAGGAAACTAATTTTGCCATAATGCTTTTCGGCATGTCTAAACACTAAAATCTTCAAAATGACTGCATTACTTTAAAACTAAAACATATAGCTGATATTTTCACTTTGTAAAACGACGGAGATGACGTTAATTTCAATAACTTGTCCCAAATTAGTTTGTTTAAAATTTTAACCATAAGTCAAAACTGTCTGTCTGTGCAAGACTCCTGTGATACGTCTGTGTGGTGTGAAAATAAAGGATCTTTTTTTTCCTTCCCTCTCTTCCTTTCTCTCTGGTAGCCAGCTCTCCTCTACTGGCAGAGGATTGAGCTCTACCTCTCATAGCCGTCTGTCTGCTGCAAAACATGCAACAGTCAGGCAGTAAAATGTATGATTTTAGGCTTTACAAATGGGTTTACCTGTTAAGCTTTATTCACTATGCCTGCAAAAATATGTTAGCGGTCTAAAAGTTATCGGAAATTTAGCGGAAGTTAATTGGTCTGCTGATGGTTTTCAGAGTTAGCTGAAAAGCTAATCAGCTAACAAAAAAGTTAGCTTCACTAATGAGTGGATTAGCAGAACTGTGCCCACCACTGGCCAACCAATTACTACCTACATCTTCCCTGAGATAAAAAGGCTTTGATAGCGAGTGCTTGTGTTTACCTGTGATCCCTTACTCATGTCCTCCCTCCGGATTAATTAACCTGGAGGCATACAGTGTGCTCAGCTGAGCACATGGCCTTTGTTCTGCTCATGGATAATCTCACATCATGTTCATCCAGTACCTGGCTTCCCTGGCTTCTGCTGTGAGCAACTATCAATTCAGTTTCAGTTTATTCATCTTACATAGCACCAAATCACAACAGAGTCGTCTCAAGGCGCTTCACACAAAACAATTCACAAAACAAAATAAAATAAATTAAAAGATTAAAAAAGCACAAATAAAAGAATAAAAAAGTAAAAAACATAGTAACACTATCCAGTATGCTAGCCATACGAAAGGGGAAATAAGTGCGTCTTAAGTCTGGACTTGAAAGTCTCCACAGAATCTGACTGTTTTATTGATGCAGGGAGATCATTCCACAGAACAGGGACATGATAAGAGAAAGCTCTGTGACCCGCAGACTTCTTATTCACCCTAGGGACACTAAGTAGTCCTGCACCCTGAGAACGCAGAACCCAGGCCGGTACGTAGGGTTTAATTAGGTCAGCTAAGTAGGGAGGCGCCAGTCTGTGAACAATTTTATATGCTAGTAACAGAACCTTAAAATAGGATCTATCAGAAGTCATTAGGAAAACAAACCGCTTTTGTCCCCTTTACTTTGTTGCCATACAGTCACATCTTTCACAACACTTTTTTCACTCCTCAGCCCATTTGACAGTTGCAGCCGCCTTTCTGTTGCCTTTCAGGACTCGAGTGTTATTACGGGCGCGCAAAAATCAGTAATCATGACGGGGGCTCTTACAAAAGAGTGGCGTCTGTCTTCACGTACAGTCAAATTTTAGTTATCCAATCTTAACGGTATCTGTTGGTGTGTCGGTTGATTAACTGATTCCCGATGTGGGTTCTGGGTAAATGTTGGGCAGGTTTTGTGTTGTGGGTTTGTCTCGTGTAAGGGTACACGGTCTTGTATGTTGATGGCTTTCTTGGATTTGTTTTTGTATTTGCAGGATCCACGGATCTGTTGATTGTCTCTCAGAGCTCTCCTCGTCACACCTTAATCATTCTTTTAGCGGTGAGTCTTCTGACGTTTATTGCACACTTAGTGATTATTTGAAATTGTCAGATGGTATCTTTTGATCATTTTCATCCAGTTATAAAAAATACAATAAAGTTTCTAACCATTGATTTACACCTACATTTCAAACCCTGGTTACATTTTCAAAAGATGACAGAAATTTCATTCAGACTCTTCTTAAAGGTCATATCTGACTCCAATCAACACTATCTTTAAAAAATGATACACCAAACATTACTTCCAACTCTTTAATTAAAGGTGGGTGTAAAAACAGGGTGGGCAGATGCTCAGTGATGGGTGGGGTGGGGGTTGGCTGGTTCCAGTGTCAGGGTATGTTTTCCTATGATGTCACACTCCACCCACAATGCAGCAGTCAGCCATCTTGACAGGCTAGCCAAAGTATACGAGGTCTGTTAGAAAAGTATCCGACCTTTTTATTTTTTTCAAAAATCTGATGGATTTGAATCACATGTGCTTGCATGATCCAACCTCGAACCTTCGTGCGCATGCATGATTTTTTTCACGCCTGTTGGTTGCATCATTTGCTGGTAAGCAGCCTTTGTGTGAGGATGGGTGGAGTCTCTCGTTGCTTTTTCTTTGCAAGGAAATGGCGGAGCGACTGGAGCAGCGCGACTGCATCAAATTTTGCCAGAAACTGGGCGACAGCCAGATGGAAACCATTCGGATTATTCAGACGGCTTTCGGTGACGATCCTCTGGGCATCACACAGATTAAGGAGCGGTACAACCGGTTTAAAGACGGCCGCACAACGGTGGAGAGCGAGCCACACTCCAGGCGGCCATCAACATGCTGAAATGACCGGATCATTTCCAAAGTGAACGCTGTGGTGATGTGGGACCGTCATGTGATTATCCGAGAAATTGCAGAAGAGGTGGACATCAGCACTATTTTGGCACATTCCACTGTGAAAGAAGATTTTGCCATGAAAAGAGTGGCGGCGAAATTCATCGGCACGAAGCTGATGGCGCAGCAACAGCGCCTCCATGATGAAGTCTCACAGGACATGTTGTAACATGCCCAGCTCGTCAACCATTCGGAAGATTCAGACGGCTTTCGGTGGCTTTTCAGTCGTGTGACTATCCGAGAAATTGTGGAAGAGGTCTAATAGAGGTCACAAGTAAGGTCTAATCCTACCAACCGCCAGAGCAACAGTGGTAAGAAAAAAAACTCCCTCGAATGATTTGAGGAAGAAACCTCAAGCAGACCAGACTCAAAGGGGTGACTGTCTGCTTGGGCCATGATACAGACACAGTTTACAAAACAATTCACAAAACGAATATAGAGGAAATTTTGGGAGTGCATGCTGGTGCACAGGACAGGAGGCTGGCTAGGGAGGGGGGTCAGCAGTTGGGTCCACAGATCTTGTCCATTTCATGACCATTATAGAAGAAGACACCCACTCCCACTTATGAATGGAGCCACACTTTGGACAGCGAGAAAAACCAGAATCAGGCTTCAGAAAGACAACAAATACAGTATCATTTGCAGCATTAAGCAACAAGAAAAACCGAAGAAATACGAAGGTGATCAATCACTAGCCCTAAGCTTCATTAAAAGACCCAGAATTTACAACCCCTGGCAAAAATTATGGAATCACCGGCCTCGGAGGATGTTCATTCAGTTGTTTAATTTTGTAGAAAAAAAGCAGATCACAGACATGACACAAAACTAAAGTCATTTCAAATGGCAACTTTCTGGCTTTAAGAAACACTATAAGAAATCAGGAAAAAAAATTGTGGCAGTCAGTAACGGTTACTTTTTTTAGACCAAGCAGAGGGAAATATATATGGACTCACTCAATTTTGAGGAATAAATTATGGAATCACCCTGTAAATTTTCATCCCCCAAACTAACACCTGCATCAAATCAGATCTGCTCGTTAGTCTGCATCTAAAAAGGAGTGATCACACCTTGGAGAGCTGTTGCACCAAGTGGACTGACATGAATCATGGCTCCAACACGAGAGATGTCAATTGAAACAAAGGAGAGGATTATCAAACTCTTAAAAGAGGGTAAATCATCACGCAATGTTGCAAAAGATGTTGGTTGTTCACAGTCAGCTGTGTCTAAACTCTGGACCAAATACAAACAACATGCGAAGGTTGTTAAAGGCAAACATACTGGTAGACCAAGGAAGACATCAAAGCGTCAAGACAGAAAACTTAAAGCAATATGTCTCAAAAATCAAAATGCACAACAAAACAAATGAGGAACGAATGGGAGGAAACTGGAGTCAACGTCTGTGACCGAACTGTAAGAAACCGCCTAAAGGAAATGGGATTTACATACAGAAAAGCTAAACGAAAGCCATCATTCACACCTAAACAGAAAAAAACAAGGTTACAATGGGCTAAGGAAAAGCAATCGTGGACTGTGGATGACTGGAAAAGTCATATTCAGTGATGATCTGAATATTCCCACCTGTGGTCTTTCTGTGGATTTTGCATGTTTTCCCTGTGTTGTGTGGATGTGGTTTCCTCCCAGCCAAAGCAGCAGGTTAGGTGGACTGGAAAGGTGTGAGTGTGTATGTCTGTCTGTATGTGGCCCTGCGATAGACTGGCATCCTGACCAGCATGTACCCCGGGATAGGGTCAGGTATGCTGTCCGTTGGGCAGTGGACAGGGGCAAATTCCTACACTGACTGACACTCTGGTACGGTACTTGACTCTTGGAACGTGGAGCATCACCACTCTGGTGGAGAAAGAGCATGAGCAGTACCAGGTATAAATAGCTGGACTCGCCTCCATGCACAGGCTGTGGAATCAAACTCCTGTAGAGGGGCTGGATTGTCTCTTTCTCCAGAGTTGTCCCGGGTGAGAGATGCCGGGCAGGTGTGGGGATACCCACAAGTCCCCAGCTGAGTTGTGGAGTTTTTCCTAGTGAATGGAAGGGTTGCCTCACTGTGACATGTCACACTCTTGTTTGTGTACATGCCCCAAACAGCAGTTCAGAGTACGTAGCCTTCTTGGGGAATCTTAATTGGATCCTGGAAAAGGTTCCTGTTGGGGAAACCATAGTTCTGCTTGGGGACTTCAGTGCTCACATGGGCAGTGATGGAGAAACGTGGAGGGGAGTGATTGGATGGGATGCTTTGTCTCACCCCCCAATCTGAATCAGAGTGGACTTATGTACTGGTCATGGATTGTCCATAACAAACGCCTTGTTCCAGCACAAGGGTGTTAATAAGTACACTTGGTACCAGAGCAGCCTAGGTCAAAGGTCGATGATCAACTTTGTAATCGTGTCATCAGCCCTGTGCCCATGTGTCTTGGACAGTCAGGTGAAGAGAGGGGTGGTGGTGGCCCTACTCATCACCACCTGATGATGAGTAGCGCCAGGTAGCGGGGTAAGCCACTGAACTAACCTGGAAGGTCTAAAAGCATTGTGAGGGTTTTCTAGGAATGTTTGATTGAAGCACCTGTCCAGACAGCCTTCAAGTCACACCTCCAAAAAAACTTCTTGTACGTTCTGAGGGGGGGAGGAGACATGGAATCAGAGTGGTCCATGTTCAAGGCCTCTATTGTGAAGTGGCTGCTTTGAACTGTGGCGAGATGGTCTGTGTTGGCAACCCAAGAACCCACTGGTCAACACCAATGGTGAGGAATGTCATCAGATTGGAGAAAGAGGACTCATTGACGAGGCTGATTAGAGAGGAAGAAGCTGTTTTGGTGTTGATGGACCACCGCTGTCTGCCTGGCGACATTTCCTCAAAAAGTTATCAATCCATCCATTTTCTGTACCCGCTTACTCCAGTTAAGGGTCACAGGTCACTTTAGCATAATTTAAAACACTTTCTTAATATTGTTTTTCTGACAGAATTTCCTCTTTTTTAAAAAACAAAAACAAAAAAACAAACAAACATGATGAACTTTCTGATTGCATAAATAAAATTGCAGCATGGATAATTGTGTTTCTGATGGGTACTGTGTGAAGAAAATGATGATTTTGGCATGTAGTCTTTATTTATTGTCTGTGTTTCAGGAATCCTTCCCTCCCCTCATTCATTCATTTTCTATTCCTGCTTATGCCAGTTAAGGGTCACAGGAGGGCTAGAGCCTGTCCCAGCAGTCACTGGACAAGAGTTGGGTTTACACCCTGGATCAGCCGGTAGTCTATCGCAGCCCCCAAAACATATGTTGACATAAAAAAATTACCCCTGGTTCCAAAATATGTGATATGTTGGATCTTTTGCAGATCTTTGTGTTTTCCTGAACTTTCCTGAAAGTTCTTTTCCCCTTTTTAGTGTTATACCTTTTAAAACTTCACTGTCGTCATGGCCCAAGCTAAACATCTTGCACTTGTGGTCTCCTCTGGCTGCTGTATTGGAACGTGACCATGTAAAAGATGACTTTTTGCCCATCATTGCTTCTAGAGGTGCACCGATCGATCGGGCACCGATCATTATCGGCCGATCACGCCTTGATCGGTTTGATCGATGACCGGCAAAATGCGCCGTTCAAAAGGACCGATCACAACAGTGCAGGCAGTAGCGCAGGGAGTGATTGGTCCTGTCATGACACGCTTTCCTCTGTGACGTAAACTCATTTTGATTTCTGATATGAGCTGGACGGACAAGGAGACCAGTCGCCATCATCTAATGTAGTCCATGTCCGTCCAGCTCATATCAGAAGTCAAAATGAGTCAAATGGCTCTGAGATCTAAATAGACTGCTGTAATGAATGGACCACACTGCCATCTAGTGGATATCCAGTGTGTGGGAGTGTGTATTTGTGAATCAGTAGGCATTTGTTTGTGGATCTGTGGATTTCGCGAAAAGAATGTCTCAAAATTATGTCACAGAGGAAAGCGATGAATGCATGTAATTGGTGATCCACAAATGCTGAAACTCAATTCACAAATACAATTTCCAGTTTTACAAATGTAATTTTTTTTTTTTTACGAATTAAGTTTTATATTTGCAAATACAACATTATTGCAAAGACCAATTTACAAGTTACAAATATGAAATTTGCATTTGTGGATATCTGAACACATTTGCAAATCAATGATTATTTGTAGATCACCCTGTGTGCATTTACAATATTGAGACAATTTTAACTCCATAGAATGAGGGCTGTATTTTACATTCTCAACGTTCTGTAGGCTGTAACCTGAGCAACATGAAACATGGAAAAAAAAAGCTTGCTGGTAGAATAAAGTCAGTGTAATAAACAAAAGTTGGCAGTTTATTCTAGTGTCTTTATTTGAATGCATGTTTTTTGTTTTCATCTTTAAGTTTTAATGCAAAAATAGTCCTATACATTAGACCTATATTCTTATTTTGGGCATGATCCAAATATGTACTTGATCGGTATCGGCCTTGATCGGTCTCGGCAGATCAAAATTTCAGTGATCGGTGATTGGCCTAAAAAATCCTGATCGGTGCACCTCTAATTGCTTCTGTTACATCCCCCCCCCCCCCCCCCCTTGCTGAATCTTTACTTCTTAGAGGAATTTGGTATCCATTCAGTCAGTTAGCCTGTAAGAGCTGAGCACTTAATATATAATGAACTTATGGCCTGTGAAGATCAGTGAAAGTTAAAAGCTCAACAACATCTGAACATGGCTTTGCCTGCACCTGACATGTTAGGAGTGAAAGTGATCATTCCTTTGCCCTCCTTTTTAGACTCCATGAAGTTGATCAGAGGCAGAGTAAAGCCACCTTGACTTGCATGAATTTGATTTGTGCACTGGCACACAATCACTGGACACATCAACCTTATTCTTAAAAGTAGGAGCCATCACACTTCGTCTCCACTCAGGCATCCTCTCACTTTACAAGACTTTATTAAACAATCTGGTTAAAAACTCCACTGCCATCTCTCCAAGACATTTCCATGCCTCCAGTGGAATGTCATCTGGACAAACTGCCTTTCCACTCTTCATCCTCTTCATAGCTGCCCTCACTTCATTCTTACTAATCTCTTGCAGTTTCTGATTTACTGTCTCCACATCTGGTCTTTTCTCTCTCTCATTTTCTTCATTCATCAACAACTCAAAATATTCCCTCTGTCTTCTCATCACTCTCCTAACTTGTCAGCACATTACCATCTGCATCTTTTACCACCCTAACCCACTGTACATCCTTTCCGGCTCTGTCCCTTTGTCTAGTCAATTGGTGCAAATCCTTTTCGCCTTCCTTACTATTCAACTTTTTGTACAGCTGTCAATTTCAGTTTGTACAGGAGTCAAAAGTTAAAGTTGCTCCAAATTAGGGAAAAAGCAGTGCAAATTATTGGGTGAGCTACAACCCCAATTCCAGTGAAGTTGGGGCATTGTGTAAAATGTAAATAAAAACAGAAACAATGATTTACAAATCCTCTTCAACCTCTATTCACTTGAATAGACTACAAAGACAAGATATTTAATGTTCAAACTGATAACTTTATTGTTTTTGTGCAAATATTTGCACACCCCCATACCATTACAGATGTTGGCTTTTGAACTTTGCACTGGTAACAATCTGGATGGTAAATGGACTGCATTTATATAGCGCTTTTCCATCTGCATCAGATGCTCAAAGCGCTTTACAAATAATGTCTCACATTCACCTCGATGTGAGGGTGCTGCCATACAAGGTGCTGGATGGTCTTTTTCCTCTTTTGTCCAGAGGACACGACATCCATGATTTCCAAAAACAATTTGAAATGTGGACTCATCAGACCACAGCACACTTTTCCACTTTGCGTCTGTCCATTTCAAATGAGCTCGGGCCCAGAGAAGGCGGCGGCATTTCTGGTTGTTGTTGATGTATGACTTTCGCTTTGCATGGTAGAGTTTTAACTTGCACTTGTAGTGACGAACTGTGTTAACTGACAATGGTTTTCTGAAGTGTTCCTGAGCCCACGCGGTAAGATCCTTTACACAATGATGTCAGTTTTTAATGCAGTGCCGCCTGAGGGATCAAAGGTCACGGGCATTTCAATGTTGGTTTTTGGCTTTGCTGCTTGCGTGTAGAAAGTTCTCCAGATTCTCTGAATCTTCTGATTATTTATGGACTGTAGATGATGGAATCCCTAAATTCCTTGCAATTGAACGTTGAGAAACATTGTTCTCAAACTGTTGGACTATTTTTTCACACAGTTGTTCATAAAGTGGTGATCCTCGCCCATCTTTGCTTGTGAATGGAAAAAGAATAATTCTTTCAGTTGTCTCTTGCACTGCCTGTCTTTGCGGTTTGACAACGATGTGAGAAAGCATTGTGAATGCCAGTAAAACATAGCTGCCAGTATTAGGTCATCGGTGCTGCCACTATGGAGAACAAAAAGGAAAAAACAATGCCTGTGCTTCAGCCATTTATGGGATATCAATGACTTCCTGATATGCAGTAGATTTGAATTAGGGTGGTCCTCATTTTGAAAAAAAAATTAAATTTAATACTCTGACCCCCTGAATAGATTCAAACTGATGAGAAAACATGCTGTGCAAAATATGTTTGTATAAATAAATTTTTAGAGGTAGCTCAAAAGCATTGAAATGCTATTTTCATGCTCTATAATGCTATATTAACTAAAGCTTGAAAATCACCCGTGGCGGTCATCTTGACTTTCTAAGTGAGTGCCGGGAGGATACATCAGGACTTTTAATATGTTGTTTAGGATGGGTTGGGGCACCATTAAGCTTTAGTTTGTATAGTGTTATATAGCAGAAACTTGCAAAATGTCAATGCTTTTGAGTTACCTCTTAAAATTAAGTCATACAAACAAAATTTTACACTGCGTGTTTTTTCCATAATTTGGAACCTATTCAGGGGGTCAGTGTATTAAATTTCAAAACTTTGCAAAATAAGGGCCACCCTAATCTGAATGGAAAGATGGTGTGGTCAGTCTTTAGAGGTGAGGCACACAGTTTGTGCCGTTTCTGTTTGGTAATTTGTTTTGTCACATTAAATCTTTTCCTCACTGTTCCCTGATTGGTCATTCCTCTTGTGTTCTTACTGTAGGTGTCCTCTCTCGCTCCCTCTCCTCCTCCTCTTCTTCACTGGACTCACGTGGGCCGGGTGTCGACCCCGCCCATTGTCAAAGCAACGGCTTTTGGTCAGGAAGCGACGGGAACAGGTTTCCCTCAGTCCTCGGACCACACAGCCACCAGCCTTCCATCCTTCTTCTGGCAGCACCACTAAAGGTCTGTAAATTAACACTTAGCGAATGTCTTTGCTGTGTCATAATAATGTTATAGTTGTTGTACAAGTCAAACAATGTGCGATAATTAGCAAAGATGTGAAATGTCAAAAAGGTATAGTTTGGTTGATTTGGATCATGTCATCTGATCTGAGGCCACATGTTCTGGGCACACAAGTGAAGAGCAGCAGAGGTGTCAGCTCATCACCAACTAGTGGTGAGTTGGATCAGAGGGTGGTGGAGGACTTTGGACAGACCTGGTAAACCCAAATGGATAGTGCGGGTGAACTGGGAATGTCTGGTGGAGCTGTGAGGGAGGCAAAGCAGTGGGTGTGGGAGGAGTTCAGAGTAACCATGGAGAAAGACTTTTGGTCGGCACCAAGGTGCTTCTGGCTGACCGTGAGGCACCTCAAGAGGGAAAACGGGGAACCATTCAAGCTGTCCACAGTAAGGATGGAACTTGGTTGACCTCAACTGAGGAGGTAATGGGGCGCTGGAAGGAACACTTTGAGGAACTCCTGCATCAGACTGGATTGCCCTCCAAGGCGTAGGGGTGGAGCTGGAAGCTGATCAGGATCATCATCAAAGTCACTGAGGTAGTCAAACAACTCTGCAGTGGCAGGGCCTCGGAGGTTGATGAGATCCATCCAGAAATGCCAAAGGCTCTGGGTGTGGGTGGACTGTCTTGGATGAGATGTCTCGTCAGTATTGGTGGTCCCAATATTTAAAAAGGGGGACCAGAGAGTGTGTGCCAATTACAGGGGTATCACACTCACGTCCTTATTTTGAAAAGTTTTGAAATTTAATACTCTGACCATAAATAGGCTCCAAATTATGGAAAAAAATGGCATGTAAAATTTTGTTTGTATAAATTAATTTTAAGAGGTAACTCAAAAGCATTAAAATTTTGCAAGTTTCTACTATATAACACTATACAAATTAAAGCTTAATGGTGCCCCATCCCATCCTAAACAACATATCAAAAGTCCTGATGAATCCTCCCGGCGCTCACTTAGAAATTCAAGATGACCTCCACAGGTGATTTTCAAGCTTTAGCTAGTTTATGGACAGGATATTAAGGTGGGGTTGGGCGGAGGAGGGTCTCATCGCTGCTATTTGCAGATGATGTGGTTCTGCTGGCTTCATTGGCCTGTGACCTCCAACACTCACTAGATCGGTTCACAGCCGAGTGTGAAGTGGCTGGGATGAGAATCAGCACCTCTAAATCTGACGCCATGGTTCTCAGCAGGAAACCGATGGATTGCCTACTTCCCTAACGGAAGTAGGCAATCCATCGGTTTCCTGCTCCACGTGAAGGAGTTCAAGTACATGGGGGTCTTGCTCACAAGTGAGGGGACAGTGGAGCATGAGATTAGCCGGAGAATCGATGCCACAGTGACAATGTTGCATTCACTCTACCGTACTGTTGTGACGAAAAGGCAGCTGAGCCAAAAGGTGAAGCTCTCGATCTACTGGTCAATCTTCATTCCTACTCTCACCTATGGTCATGAGGGTTCGGTCATGACCAAAACAACTAGATCGTGGGTGAAATGGGCTTCCTTAGGAGGGTGGCTGGCAGGGTTCTAGCTAGAACCATTTTAGTGCCTGGAAAATTACATGGTCATAGCTCATGGCCGGGGGTGCAGGGGCTTTATACCTCTAAAATGTTATTGGCAAGCCCTATTTTAACCAATTTTGGTGGTTTTAGATGCTTTCAAAGCAAGAATAATAGACAAAAATAACATTTATGTTGTAATATAGTAATACCAAAGTTCTTTTTAAAATGGTCTGTCAAAGTCTAAGTTAATAAAGTAAATAGCATTGAAAGGTTAAAAACACATTAATATTTATTGGGCATATATCATTGGCTCTCTTCTTCTTTTTCTGTCATGACATTTTTTTCAACACTTTTGAGGGGGTTGCATTACTTAAAAAACAACAACACAACTAAAAACAAATAACCACTAATTGTCTTGTTTGAACAAGAGCTGAATGAGCCCCCCCCTCCGCTCTCACTGTCAATGTGGTTTTCCTCTGAACTTTTTGGGAACAGGAGCCTTTAAACTGTCAAATAAACCATATACTTCTGAATGTATCAGCATCTACGGACACTGACACCCTGGATCATTTTTGAAACATTTTAATGGAGTTTTCTTCCTTTCAATCAGCGGAGAGGGACCCACAGTGTCTCCGATCTGATTTCAGCGCTGAAAGCAGCTGCCTTGTGATCTCTGCTGTTTGCGGCTGAGATATGAAGGAAATGAGAAATATATTTCTTTAATTATTGGTTGAAATTGCACAATAAAACAAAAGTACGACACCATAAGGTTGAAATAAAATTGAATTGGCACATTTTTCAGCAGCATTTCAGTTAAATTTTTGGAAAATCCATTCTGGGCAGGACAGGAAATATGAACCAGAGAGCCAGGAGGAAATTGGCAGTGCCAGGCAGTATTGTCTGGCGCTGGCCACTGTAGCTAGAACCATGGTGGCTGGTGCCTCCCTTAGAGATAAGGTGAGAAGTTCGGTCGTCCGTGGGGAGCTCGGAGTAGAGCCGCTGCTCCTTTGCATTGAAAGGAGCCAGCTGAGGTGGTTCAGGCATCTGGTAAGGATACCCCCTGTGTGCCTTCTTAGGAACGTGTTCCAGGCACGTTCATCTGGGAAGAGACCCTGGGGAAGACCCAGGACTAGGTGGAGAGATTATATCTCCACACTGGACTGGGAACGCCTCGGGATCCCCCAGTCAGAGGTGGTTAACGTGGCCTGGGAAAGGGAAGTTTGGGTTCCCCTGCTGGAGCTGTTGCCCCAGTGACCTGATCCCAGATAAGGGATTGAATATGAGTGAGTGAGTGAAACACCATTTCTTCATCTTGCATTAGGCCTTGGAAACAGAGTTCTCTCAACTAGCAACTCCGTGTGTGACGACCCAGAGGTGCGGCTGGGAAGAGAGTCCTGGTGGTCGGTCAGAGAACTGGTATAGTCCAATTCTATGGAAAGACCAGCTTTGCTCCAGGTTAGTTGTGTAATTTATTCCTTTCCTGTGAATATGACATATTTACATTTTATTGGCGGTGGCGGATTAGCAATTTTGACGCTAATTTTTATGTTGGCTGTGCCAGCCACTGCATTTACTTCATGCTCATCCTAGTAGATGCTTTATAATGTGTATCTCATGTGTATCAGATATTATCAGGATAATTTTGTAAAACTGACAGATTTTATTTCACATGGCCAAAATAGATTATTTTAACCTTGAGTATGTGCACAATGAAAAATGTTCCTTAAAACCTATTTTGAGACATTTTCCTTTGCTGGGGGGGGGGGGGGGGGTTCTTAGTGGCCTGAAACAGTGAAATCTTAAATGTGATTATTCCATAACATTAACTCCGAGACGTGCCCTGAGGCTGATTGGCACCCGAGCTTATTCCCCGTTTCCATAGCGTGAAGCAGATCGGAGACTATGACTCCCTGTGGAGAGACACCAGGCTGACAGAGGTTGGTGTCCTCGCCAATGTCGGTCCTCATTTAAAGAGCTGAGTGGACTGAGACAATGTAGATGAACTGTCTGGTCCAAGGACATATTGCAGATACTGTGACTGGAAATCAAACTCTGTTCTACATAATGGAAGCCCAGTTCTTTATTCCACTGAGCTACCTGCTCTACATACAGTATAACAGTAGTTTATTGATCACAAGGGATCAATAAAGTTCTATTTAATCTAATCTAATCACTTCGGTCGCATCTCCTCCACTCTCCCTTATCTCTCTGCTTTTAACCTTCAAGTCCCTACTTCACCAGACTTGTGAATTCCTCAAAACTATTTTGGATTCTGGATCTATTGGACTACTATTGGATTAACCATGGAATTGATCAGCTGGTCTCTGAATGCTATTTACACCATTTTTTCTACAAGAAGGTCAGGACTGGGGGATCCTACCTGCCCAGATGGAACTTTTCCTGTGGGCTATAATAATAATAATAATAATACCTTTTATTTGTATTGCACCTTACATTTCAAAGAAATCTCAAAGTGCTACAGCAAGGATTTAAAAACAGAATTAAAACAGATTTCAAAAACCATTTCAAACGATAAGATATCTAAAAGGCCTTTTGAAATAACAATGTCTTTAGGCCTTTTTTAAAGGCCTCCACACTTGTGGGGCCCTCAGGGTCTCTGGGAGGGAGTTCCAGAGCGAGGGACCACTGCCTGGAAGGCCCTGTCTCCCCTGGTAGAGAGTCTGGTCCTGGGTTGGTGAAGGCAGTGTGAGGAGGTGGTGGAGCGGAGAGATCTTGAGGTGGCGTGTGCGGTGAGGAGTTCACTGAGGTAGGCAGGGGCGGTTCCGTGCATGCACGATAAGTCAGGAGGCAGAGTTTGTACTCTATTCTGTATTTGATGGGCACCCAGTGGAGGGATCTGAGGACAGGGGTGATGTGGTCAAACTTGCGCCTCCCCGTCAGGACCCGGGCAGCACAGTTCTGGATGTGCTGCAGCTTTTGCAGGTTTTTACCAGGGGTCCCGACGAGGAGGGCATTGCAATAGTCCAACCTGGAGGAGACAAAAGCATGGACTAACCTCTTAGCATCTGGTTGGGAAAGGGAGGGGCGGAGCTTGGCTATGTTTTTTGAGGTGATGGAAGGAGACCTTGCATAGGTGTGGATGTGGGTGTCAAAGGTGAGATGTGGGTCAAATCTGACTCCAAGGTTGGTGACGGAGGTGGACAGGGGAATGTTGTGGCAAAGAATGGGAATACTGGTGAGGGAGGAGGACTGGGTTTGATGTGGGGTACCGATGAGGATGGCTTGAGTTTTGTCAGTGTTTAGTTTAAGAAAGTTATCAGTCATCCATGCTTCTATCTCCTCCAGGCAAGCCTGAAAGGCAGACGGCAGAGCTGAGGGGAGTGTGGAGTCCATTTTGATGTATAACTGTGTCGTCTGCGTAGCAATGAAATTAAATCTTGTGTTTATTATGGATGATTTGACCAAGGGGGAGCATGTAGATGGTAAAAAGGGTTGGACCAAGGACAGACCCTTGTGGCACTCCACAGCTGACAGTATGGGTTTTGGATTTGGATTGTCCGAGTGTAACACATTCTGTCCTGTTCGTGAGATATGAGCGAAACCAGTTGAGAGTTGTGCCAGTGAGTCCTATTTCAGTGTTGAGGCGGTGGAGCAGGATGGTGTGGTCAGTGGTGTCAAAAGCGGCTGATAGATCCAGTAGGAAGAGGAGAGATGGTGAGCCCTGGTCCGCAGTCATGACAAGGTCGTTCATGATGCGGACCAGGGCTGTTTCTGTGCTATGTGCTGAGCGGAAACCAGACTGAAATATTTCATATAGGTTATGGGTGTGGAGATGATCATGGTTGACTGATACGACTTTTTCTAGGACTTTGGAAAGGTACGGCAGGTTGAGACAGGCGGTAATGAGCCAGGATTTTCGGGTCAAGTGAGGGTTTTTTGAGATAAGGGCGAATAATGGCTGATTTGAGAGCTGGAGGAACCTGACCGGATTTGAGTGGACTGGTTAATAATTTCTTGATTAGAGGACTAATAGCTGTAATGTTTGACTTTAGTAGTGGTGTAGGGAGAGGATCCATGAACAAGTAGATGTTTTCTTTTTTTTTTTTTTAATTTATACTTTATTTTAGTTTTCAAAAGGATACAGTTTTACACATAAACATTTGCACCGATTGAACTTGGTAGCATCCCACAAAATAATTAACATTTGTGAAAACTTACTTTTTTTTTTTACGAGAACTGTAGCATTGAACCCGGGTGTAAAGAAATAATCTTATCATAAGTCCACTTTGTGAAAGTCCATTGAAATATGTTGAAAACATAGAAAGCAGATTCACCTACAGCATTTACACATTTTTGTACCCCCTCCCCCATTCTTACTTAATATGTATGTGGTAAAATCCTATATAAAGTCAGATCTATATTGTCTAATGTATTGTAGCCATCCTTTCCATACATTATTGAATTTGTCAACTTCCAATCTAACAGATGCTGTTACTTTTTCCATAGTGTATATATTTAACATGACATCAACCCATTCCTCCACCTTTGGGATCCGATCTGTTCGCCATCTTTTGGTGATTGCTTTTTTACTAGCTAAAAGCATGATTCTCATAATTTTATAGTCATCTTTTCTTCTTAAATGTAACATTTCTATATAGTCAAATATAACATTTCAAAACTTAACGGGATTCTGACCCGTACTACTTCATCTATAATGTTTTTGATTTCAGACCAATACTGAGTCATTAAAGGGCAACCCCAAAAGATGTGAAAATGATCCGCTTTGTCTTCCCCATGATCTCCAACATTTGTGTCTACATATTTTCTTTGAGCAGGTGTTAAGAAAAACCTTATTACATTTTTCCAGCCATATTCTCTCCAAAAAGAGAGCTTGTTGTTTTCCATTGATATTGGAGTATTTGATCCCAGTCCCCCTCTGAAATTAAAATGTTTGCTTCCCTCTCCCACCTTTCTTTGACATATCCTGTGGCATCCCCCTTTAACTCTTCTAAAGCTGTATATAATTTTGAAATAACTTTGTAACTTAACTCTGATTTATAAGCATCTAGGATAAGTTTGAGTATATTTGACCGGGTAATATTCATATCCTTATTTTTCATTTCTTGCTTTAAATAATGCCTTAGCTGCAGGTACCTATGGAAATCCTGATTTCCAAGATGAAAGACATCTCTTACTTGTTGAAAACTCATTACATCATCTCTTTTGATTATCTCCCAGTGCATTCTTGGACCATTTCCCCACAATTTAAATGTGCTGTCCAATGCATTTGGTACAAAATCAGTATCATATGCGATCCATCTCAAAAGCCTGCATTTTTCAACTAAATTATACTTTTTCAAAATTTCAGACCAGATTCCCAGAGAAACCCGCAGCAAAGGGTTCACATTTTGTCTCCAGTTTACCTGTAATTGCAAATCACACAACAGGGCTTGTACTGGTGGCTCCATTTTCCCCTCAATATCTTCCATTTCGCTACATATTCTGGATCACACAAACCCATCAACACCTTCAACTGAGCAGCTTGATAGTAGCTCTTGAGGCATGGTAAAGCTAGACCTCCATGTTTTTTTGGCAACTGTAAAGTTCTATATTTAATGTGTGGTCTTGCCCCCTGCCATATGTATCTAGATATTAATTTGTCCCATTCTTTAAAGTCCCTCTCAGTTAATTCAATAGGAAGATTTGAAATATATACAACCGTGGCAAATATTCATCTTAATCACCTCAACTCTTGACACCAGGCCTAAGAAAGGGATTAAGTTCCATTTTGAAAAGTTGGCTTATGTTAGACATCACTTTATCATAATTTGAGATTTTCAAATGTCCAAGATCTTTTGTAAGGTGAATGCCCAAGTACTTCATTGATTGCTGCTCCCAATTAATTGGATAATTTTGTTTTATAAATTGATTTGGTATATAATTATATGATAAAGCTTGAGTTTTCTGCACATTAATTTTATATCCTGACGGCTTTCCAAACTCTGCCAAGAATGACATCAGGACTGGTAGTGATGAGCTTGGGTTCTCCAAATAGATCAAGACATCATCTGCGAACAACGCTAATTTCTGCTCTATTCCTGATACGGTACAAGTAGATGTTTCATGCATTTTATGATCCTCTCTACCTCTCAGATTGGTGTCCATGAAATCTGAAAAAATGTGGAGTGGGTTGGAGATACTGAGTTTGAAGTGAGATGCTGTTGTAGCAGGGAGATGAGACCGAATTGTGGCTACCTTTGTTGTGGAAAAAGTCCAAAAACCTGTTACACTGATCTGTGCTGGTATCGGTGTCGGAGTGTGTGGGAGGTTTGAGGAGAGAGTTGATTGATGAAAATAACGTTTTGTACCCATACAGTTTAAAATTTTATGAGAGAAGTATTGGGACCTGGCTGTGGCGAGTGCGAGTATTGTTTCTGGTGTTCATGGTAAGCCTGTTTGTGTACGTATAAGCCACTGGAGACATATCTGCACTCCAGGGCACGACCAGCAGTTTTCATTTTTCGGAGCTCTGTTGTGTACCAAGGAGCTAGGAGCTGACCTGGAAAAGTTAGGAGTTAGGACAAAGCCCCTCCAGGAGTCGAGGGCTATGTCCTCGACTCCTGGAGTTCCTGGCATGTGGCATGCTTGGCGCCTTTCTCTGTGGAGGACGTCGAGGACCTATTCATTTTGGTCTTATGGGCTGGGCTGGTACTTTTTGGCTTATGTGCTGCCCTGATCTACCGGAAAATTGGCAAGATGGCGGCATCAAGAACCATGGGCCCTCGCTTGTCTGTCATGAATAACGGGCAAGGCAGTGCATTCTCAGACTGCGTTGACTCTTGAACTCAGACGCAAATTGGATGACACCTTGGAGCTGATGCGTGCCTTGCAGTTGAAGCTGAAGGTTTTGGAGGCCGGTGAATATTCTTAATACAAATTAGGAATATTCTTAATTCATAATTGGGATTTGGCTAAGTGAGTGGAACTGTAAAAGTGTTTTTCACTGCTCGGCTGCAACACTACAGGCATCAAGGTCAGTTGCCCACTGTTTTCCTCCAGAGGAATTTATCCAGGCTCTGGTGAGATTATTTGGCTCCATTCTTTCTCAACCCACAAGGACAATAAACAGACTTACACATGGACTGAAGCATGCTCCAGCCTCTCCTCTTATCACTTTTCCTGCCCATCCCTCCCTGCGACAGGCCTCGTCCTCTCAAGCTGGCCTGGCGGCGCGACTTGACAGTTGCAGCAGCTACAAACACACTCACATTGCCTCAATTGGGAAATGGACTGTTTCAAGTTTAGTGCACATAAACAATGTCAAATGTATATGTGTTGTCCTAATTCTAATGTGTGCCATTATTACGGTAAACAAGTAATAATTGTAGATCAGTTGCTGTTTGTATGTGGAATGTGAGTGCGGACATCTCGTTGTTGTAATCACAATGATAATAAAAGCTATCTATCTATCTATCTCTCTATCTCTCTATCTCTCTATCTATGCTGTGAGCAGTGGTACTGTGCATGATTTCTCTAGTCACAGCCATAGAAGCCTAGAATTTATTCTGGGTGTTTTGGTGGCTTCCCTCACTCTTCTCCTTCTTGTACAGTCACTCAGTTTTTGAGATCTGCCTCCTCCAGACAGTTTTACCGTAGAGTGCCATACTGTTTGTATTTTGTGTCACTTTACGAAAGCATTTTTTGTTCTTTTGCCAAATAACTTTAGACATTTTTAAAAACATATTTTGATTAAACAAATTTCTTTGTTTGCATTTATATTTGACCATATATTAAAATGTGTACCTAAAATATAGGGGTACCAACAATTTTGTCCATGTGTGTAGTTCAGTGGGACAGGAGTTGGACCACCAATATGTGCAGTAGATCTACGTTTGATTTGTGGTCATGCTGCTTGTTTGTGTCCTTGGACAAGACATCTCATCTGCATTGTTCCAGTCCAGCCAGCTCGAAGTGTTTACTGGCTTTGGCTGGGGAAGTAACCTGTATCAGACTGGCATTCTTTCCAGGGGGAGTGGTCGACTCTCATTGACTTCACACAACAACATCTGGAGATGAGCATCATGTCCCCTTCTGAAATCAGATCAAGTTGTGATGCAGTATTTTATTTATTTGTTTTTGTTTCTTAACAGCTGTTGCTCAGGGTTCCTTCCTTGTTTTATTGACACGATGGTGTTGCATTATTTTGGTCACGATTACAGCAGGATCACTCTTGCGGCTTAAATCTTTGCCTTAATGATGCACGTCTTTTTACAGTCACAGACCCTCTATTTAACACAGGTTGTGTTATTGAAGCTACTTCTCACTCCACTCTCCTGATTTGGTTTTTGTCTTTTTTGTTGTTTTTTGGTCATTTTTCTTTTGTGTATTACCCCAAACCATTCCTTTATTCCTGAAGCCACGAGGACTCGCTGTCCGTGGTCTGCCGTTGGTTCCTTCACCAGTGAGGATAAGTCTTCTTCTCCGTGTCTGTGCAGGGATGTGGCTGGGCGTCGAACTGGACAAGCCAAGCGGCAAGAATGATGGGTCAGTAGGAGGGGTGAGGTACTTCAGCTGCCCACCGAAACATGGCGTCTTTGCCCCTCCCTCTCGTGTTCAAAGGTAAGCTCATGCCTGTTGAGATGGCTTAGATTTCCCTTATAATTAATGTACTTTTTCACCTGCAAGAACTGAAAGGCAGGTTTGTTATGCAAATAACTAAATTCCTTATTTCTTTATGGCAAAAATTTAACGACACGCACTGGGGACCCTCAGGCTGTTTTTCCCCTCATCAATCAGTCCGGTGTCATTAATGAGCTGCTTTGACGGGGTGATTTTACGAGGCACTTTATATTGTAAGGCAAAAGCCATACAATAATTACAGAAAAACCCCAACGGTCAAAACAACCCCCTGTGAGCAAACACTTGGCAACAGTGGGAAGGAAAAACTCCCTTTTAACAGGAAGAACCTCCAGCAGAACCAGGCTCAGGGAGGGGCAGTCTTCTGCTGGGACTGGTTGGGGCTGAGGGGAGAGAATCAGGAAAAAGACATGCTGTGGAAGAGAGCAGAGATCAATCACTAATGATTAAATGCAGAGTGGTGCATACAGAGCAAAAAGAGAAAGAAACACTCAGTGCATCATGGGAACCCCCCAGCAGTCTAAGTCTATAGCAGCATAACTAAGGGATGGTTCAGGGTCACCTGATCCAGCCCTAACTATAAGCTTTAGCAAAAAGGAAAGTTTTAAGCCTAATCTTAAAAGTAGAGAGGGTGTCTGTCTCCCTGATCCGAATTGGGAGCTGGTTCCACAGGAGAGGATCCTGAAAGCTGAAGGCTCTGCCTCCCATTCTACTCTTACAAACCCTAGGAACTACAAGTAAGCCTGCAGTCTGAGAGCAAAGCGCTCTATTGGGGTGATATGGTACTATGAGGTCCCTAAGATAAGATGGGACCTGATTATTCAAAACCTTATAAGTAAGAAGAAGAATTTTAAATTTTATTCTAGAATTAACAGGAAGCCAATGAAGAGTAGCCAATATGGGTGAAATATGCTCTCTCCTTCTAGTCCCCGTCAGTACTCTAGCTGCAGCATTTTGAATTAACTAAAGGATTTTCAGGGAACTTTTAGGACAACCTGATAATAATGAATTACAATAGTCCAGCCTAGAGGAAATAAATGCATGAATTAGTTTTTCAGCATCACTCTGAGACAAGACCTTTCTAATTTTAGAGATATTGCACAAATGCCAAAAAGCAGTCCTACATATTTGCTTAATATGCACATTGAATGACATATCCTGATCAAAAATGACTCCAAGATTTCTCACAGTATTACTAGAGGTCAGGGTAATGCCATCCAGAGTAAGGATCTGGTTCACCATGTTTCTAAGATTTGTGGGGCCAAGTACAATAACTTCAGTTTATCTGAGTTTAAAAGCAGGAAATTAGAGGTCATCCATGTCTTTATGTCTGTAAGACAATCCTGCAGTTTAGCTAATTGGTGTGTCCCCTCTGGCTTCATGGATAGATAAAGCTGGGTATCATCTGCGTAACAATGAAAATTTAAGCAATGCTGTCTAATAATACTGCCTAAGGGAAACATGTATAAAGTGAATAAAATTGGTCCTAGCACAGAACCTTGTGGAACTCCATAATTAACCTTAGTCTGTGAAGAAGATTCCCCATTTACATGAACAAATTGTAATCTATGATATAATTGATTCAAACCACCGCAGCGCAGTGCCTTTAATACCTATGGCATGCTCTAATCTCTGTAATAAAATTTTATGGTCAACAGTATCAAAAGCAGCACTGAGGTCTAACAGAACAAGCACAGAGATGAGTCCACTGTCCGAGGCCATAAGAAGATCATTTGTAACCTTCACTAATGCTGTTTCTGTACTATGATGAATTCTAAAACCTGACTGAAACTCTTCAAATAGACCATTCCTCTGCAGATGATCAGTTAGCTGTTTTACAACTACCCTTTCAAGAATTTTTGAGAGAAAAGGAAGGTTGGAGATTGGCCTATAATTAGCTGTGTGTGTTAAGTACAGCTGTTATAAATACAGCTGTACTTATTAACACAGCTGTTAATAAGTACAGCTGTGCATGTAGGACTAAAAGGTTTGAATCATTAAAGCTTCAACTTTCGTGTCTCTCTCTCTCTGTCTGTCTCTCTCTCTCCTCTCTCTGTCTGTCTGTCTTTAGTTGGACTCTGTTTAATCGAAGTCGCTGATGTCCTCCTGTTTTTGCTGTTTGATGTATTTGAACTGTGGTCATTGGATTTCAGTTCTCTTTCTAAGATGTGTTTTCTGTCACGTTCTGAAAGCGATGTTTTTTTCTAAGGGGCACATTAAATTTTTTTCTGGATGCTTTTATGAAAACATCCTTCAGTAGTTCACTGAATAGTTTTGTTTTGACTTTGGATCTGAAATCCTGCCATTAGTAGTTTTGTGTGAGAAAATGACATTGAAGTAACATTTTGTGTTTATAATCAAGTTGGAGAAGCTCAGACTTGGTGTCATGCTGAAAACACAGCGTCAGCTAAATTGCGCTCATCTCGAGGCAGCGAATCCTCGTGTTAGACAAACAGCTGATGAATGAAGTCTGGTCTGGGTGTGTTGTGCATTCAAGTCAGGATTTTCAAACCAGACATATAATTACATTAAACATCTCATGGTGCAGAACAAAAGCAGAAAAGTGTCATTCCTGGGTGCACATTTAAATTGGCTCTGAAAAATAATTAAAAACCCTTGGAATGTCTTAACGTCGTGATATAAAATACTTTTTTGTACATTAAGGCAAACTGTTACATAAGTGGTAACTTAGTCACAATGCAGTCCTGAACATAATTATTTTGTCTTTTCCCTGCTGCTGTAATATCTCGGTTTCTGTCACAGTATCCACCACTAAAACCAAGGTGCACTGTTCATTCTGTTAATTTTCTCTGAAATACCTTTTATGCTCAGAACTGACTTAAAGACAGCACAACTAGCCCATGTGTGTATTGTATTGTTGGCTCATTCATAATAATAATAATAATAAATATAGCCACAAGCGGCAGTTGTCAGGCTCCAAACCCTGTTCACACATTTTGACTCGTGTCAGAAATGGCTGTGGCATTCTCCCCTGTCCCCTGCCACTCAGATGACCTGTCAGAGTATCTTAAAATTCTCTGAGTAGTGGGTGTCGGTTGTAGCACCCCCATCAGGTGGTATTGGTTTATGTAGAATGTCCTACTGATCATTTCCCCAAAGCTTGATTTCAGTAGAGTAATTCATTCATTAGCTAAAAGCCCATTTATTGTATTAAGCCACACCCACTCATCTTTGGCAGCCAATAGCAGCACAATGGAAAGAAAGACCAAACATCCATGCACTAACCTTTGTGTGGCTCAGTCCGGACATGGTATATGCCAAAATTCATGAAGATTGAACAAAATTTGTAAGAGTAGCAGTAAAAAAGCACTTTTGAATATTATTCAAAGTGGCGGAAAGTGTTCCAGTTAAGTGGGCGTGGTTAGTGTTGATAATTGTGGGATACTCAAAAGAATTTATTTGCCCAGTAAGTTTTATTCTATGTATTATGATTCAGGAGTAATGAGCCAAAATGAAAATGTAGTTATTATAGCGCCACCATGTGGTTTGTAAGTATAATTCTTTTCCCATGAGTATTGGGTGCCCTGGGGAGGGTCTGTGTTGTTTCATTTGTGTGCTGCACAGTATTACACGTGTCAGTAAGTCTGGTGTAGTTTGCGCTTATGCCCACTGGGAGAACCCTTTTGTTTGGCAGGTGGAACACTTAAATATTGACACACATGCATCGAATGCGCACGGTGTCACATGGTATCTCCACTCCACATGGAGGCAAAACGAGTAATTTAACATTTTGTGGCTCATAGGTTTTTAATTTCAGTGTGTGCAGACAGAATCAAATGATGCCTTTAATGAATGAGGCGCAGTGACAGCAACAGAATCAGCTGTAGCAGACGGGTCACCGGTCCCGTATCGGCCTGTACAGCCACACCAGGCGCTGTGATCTGTGACACCATGATCTGACGGAGCCGAGTACGCGAAGGGCCGGTGTCAAAACCATGATCTGACGGAGCCGAGTACGCGAAGGGCCGGTGTCGAAACCATGATCTGACGGAGCCGAGTGCGCGAAGGGCCCGTGTCGAAACCATGATCTGACGGAGCCGAGTGTGCGAAGGGCCCGTGTGGAAACCATGATCTGACGGAGCCGAGTGCGCGAAGGGCCGGTGTCGAAACCAGGATCTGACGGAGCCGAGTGCGCGAAGTGCCGGTGTTGAAACCAGGATCTGACGGAGCCGAGTGCGCGAAGGGCCCGTGTCGAAACCATGATCTGACGGAGCCGAGTGCGCGAAGGGCCCGTGTCGAAACCATGATCTGACGGAGCCGAGTGCGCGAAGGGCCTGTGTCGAAACCAGGATCTGACGGAGCCGAGTGCGCGAAGGGCCGGTGTCGAAACCAGGATCTGACAGAGCCGAGTGCGCGAAGTGCCGTGTCGAAACCAGGATCTGACAGAGCCGAGTGCGCGAAGTGCACTTGAAATATTTGAAACAGTCCTGGTCGCATGAGGATGCAGCTTTCAGTCAATCAGTGGACAGCATTAATGGATGTATTTCGGCTTCTGAGTAAATTACAAGAATCATGTGTCAACAGTCTCATAACTTACCTCTAACTTATGTCCCACATATGTGGGATGTGAGTCATACGATGGTATGCATTGAAAATTTTCAGCATGCCAAACTTTTTTGAGGTGCTCATTGTATTAGGACTTGTATCAGCCTGCTTCAACGTACTTCATCATGCTCTTAACTTATAAAAAAAAAAAACTTATTAGATGCATGCCAGTAGTTTTTAATATGGTCGGCATATGCTGGTTAAATTGTCATGGTGTTACAGGGCCTTTAAAAATCATTTTTATTAATATTATTTATGTAGGGCTTCACCAGGAATCAAAATAATAAAAGAACAAACAAACACCAGTAATTAAACAGTACACTACAACAATGAACAAACATCCCAAATTAGACAGCTAATATACAAGCAAGTCTTTAAATAGTATGTTAATTCACTACGGTATGATGGTATTTTGTAGTAGCAGTGTCTAAACAAAAATATCCGAAAATCATAAAGTCCTTAGTGTCTCAAAGCAGAAATACTTGTAGAATTACTTCTTTACTCAGAAGCCAGTATAGAAGCTGACAGAGAGCAGAATTAAAAGGTCGGCATCATCAGCTTTAGGTCTGCCTGATGTGCATGAGCTGTTTCTGTACCTCCTCCTGCTGCATCTTCTTACAAATAAACATTTTTACAGCTGCCGTACCGAAATGATTTAGTGGCACTATAGTATATCAGAGACGTATGTAGACATTGCACCAGCGCATCAGACCAAAACACGAACTCGCAACGTTACACAGGCGTGGTTTCTGTGTCATGGTTAACTTTTTTAAAGTGATAACTGCATTCTTATAAAAATCATAGTGAGTGGAGAGGCGGCGTGCACATGTGGTGAGCACACACGTGACAAGTGCAGCCTTTCCACACTGATTTCCTCAAAAGCCACCTGGATAAATCACCCTGTTGATGAACAGATGAAAACTCGATAAGAATCAGCTCGACAAAGGTGTTTTTGAGGTTAGTCAGTTAAACTTGATTCACTAAAAAAGTGAGCGCTTTTGCTTTGTCTGCAAGGTGGAGCGAGCAGTGGGGATGAACACGGTGCCATAAATATATATAAAAACAAAAACACACTGCTTCACTTTAAATGACTCTCTTATGTCATCAAAGTACGCGTCGTTCTTGCTGTTTGATTGCGTAACGTAGATTCATGGAGACAATAATACAAATTAAAAACAACCAGCAAATCCTATTTCAAGAGCCCCCCCCCCATCTCCTTAAAGGTCCACTTTTGAAACCAGATTTTGATTTAACCAGATTTTACTACTTAGGAAAAAAATATTTAGTAATGTTAATAATAATACTAATTCCATCATTCATTTCAACTGCTTACCCGGGATTGGGTCACGGATGATGATGATGTTGATATTATTAATAATAATAATAATAATAATAATATTATTATTATTATTGACTTTTTATCCACCCAGTATGAAATACAGGGGCATATAGTGATCAGCATGCCCTTCCGTCTATCTGTTTGTCCATCCGTCTGTTTTTGCTTGTTAGCATAATATCTCAAAAACCAGGTGACCAATTTCATTCTTATTTAGCATAAGGGTGCACTTGACTGATCCCTGACACCAGTCGATTACAGTGACCTTGGGGTCAATTTCAAGGTCACAGTGAGAGATTCAACCTATTATCATTGTCACCCTTGTTGGTGCTATATATCAAGAACCAGTTGACCAATTTAATTCATATTTAGCTTATGCTATGCAAAAACTGGTATTCACACTGCCATCTACTGGATGGCAGTGTTTCATTGCCACACATACGCAAACAGAATTTTCAGTTTTCAAATAGCCTTTTTTTTTTCTTTACAAATGAAAAAACTTACATACTTTACAAATTCAGATGTATCTGTATAAACCAAACACCATGCTACAGTAACTTGTCTGTTTTTACATATACCGACCAACCACTAATGACAGGAAACTAATTTTGCCATAATGCTTTTCGGCATGTCTAAACACTAAAATCTTCAAAATGACTGCATTACTTTAAAACTAAAACATATAGCTGATATTTTCACTTTGTAAAACGACGGAGATGACGTTAATTTCAATAACTTGTCCCAAATTAGTTTGTTTAAAATTTTAACCATAAGTCAAAACTGTCCTGTCTGTGCAAGACTCACTGTGATGACGTCTGTGTGGTGTGAAAATAAAGGATCTTTTTTTTCCTTCCCTCTCTTCCTTTCTCTCTGGTAGCCAGCTCTCCTCTACTGGGCAGAGGATTGAGCTCTACCTCTCATAGCCGTCTGCTGCTGCAAAACATGCAACAGTCAGGCAGTAAAATGTATGATTTAGGCTTTACAAATGGGTTTACGTTAAGCTTTATTCACTATGCCTGCAAAAATATGGTTAGCGGTCTAAAAGTTATCGGAAATTTAGCGGAAGTAATTGGTCTGCTGATGGTTTTCAGAGTTAGCTGAAAAGCTAATCAGCTAACAAAAAGTTAGCTTCACTAATGAGTGGATTAGCAGAACTGTGCCCACCACTGGCCAACCAATTACTACCTACATCTTCCCTGAGATAAAAGGCTTTGATAGCGAGTGCTTGTGTTTACCTGTGATCCCTTACTCATGTCCTCCCTCCGGATTAATTAACCTGGAGGCATACAGTGTGCTCAGCTGAGCACATGGCCTTTGTTCTGCTCATTGGATAATCTCACATCATGTTCATCCAGTACCTGGCTTCCCTGGCTTCTGCTGTGAGCAACTATCAATTCAGTTTCAGTTAATTCATCTTACATAGCACCAAATCACAACAGAGTCGTCTCAAGGCGCTTCACACAAAACAATTCACAAACAAAATAAATAAATTAAAAGATTAAAAAAGCACAAATAAAGAATAAAAAAGTAAAAAACATAGTAACACTATCCAGTATGCTAGCCATACGAAAGGGGAAATAATGTGCGTCTTAAGTCTGGACTTGAAAGTCTCCACAGAATCTGGACTGTTTTATTGATGCAGGGAGATCATTCCACAGAACAGGGACATGATAAGAGAAAGCTCTGTGACCGCAGACTTCTTATTCACCCTAGGGACACTAAGTAGTCCTGCACCCTGAGAACGCCAGAACCCAGGCCGGTACGTAGGGTTTAATTAGGTCAGCTAAGTAGGGAAGGCCGCCAGTCTGTGAACAATTTTATATGCTAGTAACAGAAACCTTAAAATAGGATCTATCAGAAGTCATTAGGAAAACAACCGCTTTTGTCCCCTTTACTTTGTTGCCATACAGCACATCTTTCACAACACTTTTTTCACTCCTCAGCCCATTTGACAGTTGCAGCCGCCCTTTCTGTTGCCTTTCAGGACTCGAGTGTTATTACGGGCGCGGCAAAAATCAGTAATCATGACGGGGGCTCTTACAAAAGAGTGGCGTCTGTCTTCACGTACAGTCAAATTTTAGTTCTCCAATCTTAACGGTATCTGTTGGTGTGTCGGTTGATTAACTGATTCCCGATGTGGGTTCTGGGTAAATGTTGGGGCCAGGTTTTGTGTTGTGGGTTTGTCTCGTGTAAGGGTACACGGTCTTGTATGTTGATGGCTTTCTTGGATTTGTTTTTGTATTTGCAGGATCCACGGATCTGTTGCTTGTCTCTCAGAGCTCTCCTCGTCACACCTTAATCATTCTTTTAGCGGTGAGTCTTCTGACGTTTATTGCACACTTAGTGATTATTTGAAATTGTCAGATGGTATCTTTTGATCATTTTCATCCAGTTATAAAAAATACAATAAGTTTCTAACCATTGATTTACACCTACATTTCAAACCCTGGTTACATTTTCAAAAGATGACAGAAATTTCATTCAGACTCTCTTAAAGGTCATATCTGACTCCAATCAACACTATCTTTAAAAAATGATACACAAACATTACTTCCAACTCTTTAATTAAAGGTGGGTGTAAAACAGGGTGGGCAGATGCTCAGTGATGGGTGGGTGGGGGTTGGCTGGTTCAGTGTCAGGGTATGTTTTCCTATGATGTCACACTCCACCCACAATGCAGCAGTCAGCCATCTTGACAGGCTAGCCAAAGTATACGAGGTCTGTTAGAAAAGTATCCGACCTTCTTATTTTTTTCAAAAATCTGATGGATTTGAATCACATGTGCTTGCATGATCCAACCTCGAACCTCGTGCGCATGCATGATTTTTTTCACGCCTGTTTGGTTGCATCATTTGCTGGTAAGCAGCATTTGTGTGTGAGGATGGGTGGAGTCTCTCGTTGCTTTTTCTCTGCAAGGAAATGGCGGAGCGACTGGAGCAGCGCGACCTGCATAAATTTTTGCCAGAAACTGGGCTGACAGCCAGATGGAAACCATTCGGATTATTCAGACGGCTTCTCGGTGCCGATCCTCTGGGCATCACACAGATTAAGGAGCGGTACAACGGTTAAAAGACGGCGCACAACGGTGAGGAGAGCGAGCACACATCAGGCGGACATCCACATGTGAAATGACCGGATCATTTTCCAAAGTGAACGCTGTGGTGATGTGGGACAGTCATGTGATTATCCGAGACATTGCAGAAGAGGTGGACATCAGGCACTATTTTGGCACATTCCACTGTGAAAGAAGATTTTGCCATGAAAAGAGTGGCGGCGAAATTCATCGGCACGAAGCTGATGGCGCCTAGCAACAGCGCCCTCCATGATGAAGTCCTCAAGGAATGTTGTAACATGCCCAGCTCGTCAACCATTCGGAAGATTCAGACGGGCTTCTCGGTGGCTTTTCAGTCGTGTGACTATCCGAGAAATTGTGGAAGAGGTCAAAGAGGTCACAAGTAAGGTCTAATCCTACCAACCGCCCAGAGCAACAGTGGTAAGAAAAAAAACTCCCTCGAATGATTTGAGGAAGAAACCTCAAGCAGACCAGACTCAAAGGGTGTGACTGTCTGCTTGGGCCATGATACAGACACAGTTACAAAACAATTCACAAAACGAATATAGAGGAAATTTTGGGAGTGCATGCTGGTGCACAGGACAGGAGGCTGGCTCGGGAGGGGGGTCAGCAGTTGGGTCCACAGATCTGTCCATTTCATGACCATTATAGAAGAAGACACCCACTCCCACTTATGAAATGGAGCCACACTTTGGACAGCGAGAAAAACCAGAATCAGGCTTCAGAAAGACAACAAATACAGTATCATTTGCAGCATTAAGCAACAAGAAAAACCGAAGAAATCCGGAAGGTGATCAATCACTAGCCCTAAGCTTCATTAAAAGACCCAGAATTTACAACCCCTGGCAAAAATTATGGAATTCACCGGCCTCGGAGGATGTTCATTCAGTTGTTTAATTTTGTAGAAAAAAAGCAGATCACAGACATGACACAAAACTAAAGTCATTTCAAATGGCAACTTTCTGGCTTTAAGAAACACTATAAGAAATCAGGAAAAAAAATTGTGGCAGTCAGTAACGGTTACTTTTTTTAGACCAAGCAGAGGGAAATATATATGGACTCACTCAATTTTGAGGAATAAATTATGGAATCACCCTGTAAATTTTCATCCCCCCAACTAACACCTGCATCAAATCAGATCTGCTCGTTAGTCTGCATCTAAAAAGGAGTGATCACACCTTGGAGAGCTGTTGCACCAAGTGGACTGACATGAATCATGGCTCCAACACGAGAGATGTCAATTGAAACAAAGGAGAGGATTATCAAACTCTTAAAAGAGGGTAAATCATCACGCAATGTTGCAAAAGATGTTGGTTGTTCACAGTCAGCTGTGTCTAAACTCTGGACCAAATACAAACAACATGCGAAGGTTGTTAAAGGCAAACATACTGGCTAGACCAAGGAAGACATCAAAGCGTCAAGACAGAAAACTTAAAGCAATATGTCTCAAAAATCAAAAATGCACAACAAAACAAATGAGGAACGAAATGGGAGGAAACTGGATAGTAACGTCTGTGACCGAACTGTAAGAAACGCCTAAAGGAAATGGGATTTACATACGAAAAGCTAAACGAAAGCCATCATTCACACCTAAACAGAAAAAAACAAGGTTACATATGGGCCTAAGGAAAAGCAATCGTGGACTGTGGATGACTGGATGAAAGTCATATTCAGTGATGAATCTCGAATCTGCATTGGGCAAGGTGATGATGCTGGAAGTTTTGTTTGGTGCCGTTCCAATGAGATTTATAAAGATGACTGCCTGAAGAGAACATGTAAATGTCCACAGTCATTGATGATATGGGGCTGCATGTCAGGTAAAGGCACTGGGGAGATGACTGTCATTACATCATCAAGTTTACGTTGCTATTTTGGACACTTTTCTTCCATCAATTGAAAGGAGTGTTTGGGATGATGACATCATTTTTCAAATGATAATGCATCTTGCCATAGAGCAAAAACTGAAAAAATTCCTTGCAGAAAGACACATAGGGTCAATGTCATGGCCTGCAAATAGTCCAGATCTTAATCCAATTGAAAATCTTTGGTGGAAGTTGAAGAAAATGGTCCATGACAAGGCTCCAACCTGCAAAGCTGATCTGGCAACAGCAATCAGAGAAAGTTGGAGCCAGATTGAATAAAGAGTACTGTTTGTCACTCATTAAAGTCCATGCCTCAGAGACTGCAAGCTGTTATAAAAGCCAGAGGTGGTGCAACAAAATACTAGTGATGTGTTGGAGCGTTCTTTTGTTTTTCATGATTCCATAATTTTTTCCTCAGAATTGAGTGATTCCATATTTTTTTCCCCTCTGCTTGGTCTAAAAAAGTCACTGTTACTGACTGCCACAATTTTTTTCCTGATTTCTTATAGTTGTTTCTTAAAGCCAGAATGTTGCCATTTGAAATGACTTTAGTTTTGTGTCATGTCTGTGATCTGCTTTTTTTTCTACAAAATTAAACACTGAATGAACATCCTCCGAGGCCGGTGATTCCATAATTTTTGCCAGGGGTTAAATTGAGGCCGTGGCACGCTCCGTTTACTACTTAATTAAAAAAAACTAATTAATTAAAAAATAAAAAGCATAGCAGCATACTATAGCAGTATGCTAGCCTATGAAAGGGAAAATAAGTGCGTCTTAAGTCTGGACTTGAAAGTCTCCACAGAATCTGACTGTTTTACTGATGCAGGGAGACCATTCCCCAGAACAGGGGCACGATAAGAGAAAGCTCTGTGACCCACAGACTTCTTATTCACCCTAGGGACACAAAGTAGTCCTGCACTCTGAGAACACAGAGCCCGGGCCGGTACGTAAGGTTTAATTAGGTCAGCTAGGGTAGGGAGGTGCGAGGTCCGTGAACAATTTTATAGACTAGTAGCAGAACCCTCAAAATCTGATCTCAGGGACAGGAAGCCCCGTGAAGAGACACCAAAATGGGTGTAATGTGGTCAAACTTTTCTGCTTCCATGTTAAAAGTCTGGCAGCAGCATTTTGAAACCAATTGGAGAGCCCTAATGCTAGACTGGTAAACCAGAAAATAGTGTATATATACACTCAACAAAAATATAAACGCAACACTTTTGGTTTTGCTCCCATTTGTATGAGATGAACTCACAGACCTAAAACTTTTTTCCACATACACAATTCACCATTTCCCTCAATATTGTCACAACCAGTCTAAATCTGTGATAGTGAGCACTTCTCCTTTGCTGAGATAATCCATCCCACCTCCACAGGTGTGCCATATCAAGATGCTGATTAGACACCATGATTAGTGCACAGGTGTGCCTTAGACTGCCACAATAAAAGGCCACTCTGAAAGGTTGCAGTTTTGTTTTATAGGGGGGGGATACCAGTCAGTATCTGGTGTGACCACCATTTGCCTCATGCAGTGCAACAATCTCCTTCGCATAGAGTTGATCAGGTTGTCAATTGTGGCCTGTGGAATGTTGGTCCACTCCTCTTCAATGGCTGTGCGAAGTTGCTGGATATTGGCAGGAACGGTACACGCTGTCGTATACGCCGGTCCAGAGCATCCCAAACATGCTCAATGGGTGACATGTCTGGTGAGTATGCCGGCCATGCAAGAACTGGGACATTTGTGTACAGACCCTTGCAACATGGGGCCGTGCATTATCCTGCTGCAACATGAGGTGATGTTCTTGGATGTTGGCACAACAATGGGCCTCAGGATCTCGTCCACGGTACTCTCTGTGCATTCAAAATGCCATCTATAAAATGCACCTGTGTTCTTCATCCATAACAGACGCCTGCCCATACCATAACCCCACCGCCAACCATGGGCCACTCGATCCGCAACATGACATCAGGAAAACCGCTCCCCACACGACGTCACACACGCTGTCTGCCATCTGCCCTGGACAGTGTGAACCGGGATTCATCCGTGAAGAGAACACCTCTCCAACGTGTCAAACACCAGCGAATGTGAGCATTTGCCCACTCAAGTCGGTTACGACGACGAACTGGAGTCAGGTCGAGACCCCGATGAGGACGACAAGCATGCAGATGAGCTTCCCTGAGACGGTTTCTGACAGTTTGTGCAGAAATTCTTTGGTTATGCAAACCGATTGTTTCAGCAGCTGTCCGAGTGGCTGGTCTCAGACGATCTTGGAGGTGAACATGCTGGATGTGGAGGTCCTGGGCTGGTGTGGTTACACGTGGTCTGCGGTTGTGAGGCTGGTTGGATGTACTGCCAAATTCTATGAACGCCTTTGGAGACGGCTTATGGTAGAGAAATGAACATTCAATACACGAGCAACAGCTCTGGTTGACATTCCTGCTGTCAGCATGCCAATTGCACGCTCCCTCAAATCTTGCGACATCTGTGGCATTGTGCTGTGTGATAAAACTGCACCTTTCAGAGTGGCCTTTTATTGTGGGCAGTCTAAGGCACACCTGTGCACTAATCATGGTGTCTAATCAGCATCTTGATATGGCACACCTGTGAGGTGGGATGGATTATCTCAGCAAAGGAGAAGTGCTCACTATCACAGATTTAGACTGGTTTGTGAACAATATTTGAGGGAAATGGTGATATTGTGTATGTGGAAAAAGTTTTAGATCTTTGAGTTCATCTCATACAAAATGGGAGCAAAACCAAAAGTGTTGCGTTTATATTTTTGTTGAGTGTTACAATATATTGTGTAATCAGAAGTGGTATGAGCAAGTCAAAGGACAGCGTGAGAAAAAAAACAAACAAATATTTGCTCTGCTCGATCTGCAAAAAGAAGAGACAGGTCAATCTGATGGTGTGAACGCCTGCATCCACGACTCTTCACAACCGGCAGTTCGTTGTTTTAAAACGTGCCTCTGATTTGTGTGCAATAATTGATGTGACTCCTGTTTGCCGCGCAGGGACAATCCGTCGTAGTTTCAGCACATCGCTGGCCATCGCAGCCCCAAAGGAGACGAGCAGACGAAGCTCTGTCAGCAGGTATGTATCTGCCTCTTTCCAACACAAATCTTGATTTTCTCCTTCTGTTCCATCTCCAACCCCCCCCCCCCCCCCCCCCCCCCCCCCCCCCCCCCCCCCGGCAGGGGCAGAATCAATACTGACAAGAACCAGAACTATTAGTCAGCAAAATGTTCCTTAAGAAACACAAAAGGTCTCATGCATGATTGTGGTCACAGTGAGAGAGATTGAAAACTGAGGATCGGCCCCTGAAAAACCAAGCTCTCCTCAGTCTCCAGCTTTACTTTTGGTAGATGTTTTTAAACACCAGATTTCTCCTCATAAATATTTCTTACTGTCTTTTTCTTCTGTGCTTCCACAATTCAACTTACAAACACAAAGAAGCCGTTCCACCGCTCACCGCCGGCGCTGGACTGGCAGCAGCGGCGGCGGCATCTCTCACGGCACCGGAGGCTCCAGCCCCTCTCCGAGCTCTGAAGGTCAGGTGCGTCTCCACGTGGGCATGCAGGTTCTGTTGAACAGCGCCAATGAGATGGCCTTTATCCGGTACCTGGGAACAGCAGACTTTGCCCCGGGGCTGTGGCTCGGCCTGGAGCTACGAAGGCCAATAGGCAAGAACGACGGCTCTGTGGGCGGCCGGCGGTATTTCACCTGTCACCCAGGCTACGGCGTCCTAGTCCGTCCCAGCCGCATCACTTATCGTGGCATCAATGGCTCACGCTTGGTGAACGAAAGAGCTGAGGGCCAGAACAGAGTTGCACAGCTGAGCCGAGGCTGAAGGTGACCGCTTGCAGCTTTCTTCACTCTGTCTCCTCAAAGGAAACATTTAATAGTTGAACGGTCCAATCCCCCGTTTAGTGTTTGATGTGTGCTCCTCCAGAGGAGCTGTGACTTAGTCATAAAACACTTAGTACTGCAGTTTGAATCTAAAGCACTCAATTTGTTTTTTAAAAGTAGAGTACAAAGAAAGCACTTTATTAAATTGACCTTAAATGCTTAAAATGTAGCATAGCAGAGTAAAAAAACTGCTCTGTCTGTCAACTGATTGTACTAAAAAACATCAGTTATAGAGCTGAAACTAATCAAAGGGTTTTCTGATATAAAAATATTTCTACATCTAAAGCTAATTTTCACATGGAGTAGATTTTTTTTTTTCCAATGAGGAAATGGATGTTGTAATGGAGCCTTCTCTGAAACCAAACGTGTGTGTGTGTGTGTGTGTGTGTGTGTGTGTGTGTGTGTGTGTGTGTGTGTGTGTGTGTGTGTGAGAGAGAGACTCAGAAACAAGTGAGAGTCATCAGTTTTTCTCAACATGTGATTTTCAAACAGTCAACAAGAATTTCCCTGTGAGACACTCGACTGTGGCTCCTCAGTGGCTTATCGTAATAATGAATTACACTATGTAACACAATTTTTGTTCCTGGCTTCTAAGTGTTATATTTCAACTGCTTCCGTCTAAAGTCTATGGAAAAATGACTACATTCAGCACAAACTGATTTTATTTTTTTTTTACGTTCTAGAAAGTTCTAAAAGTTTCTTGAAACTTGTAGAAAATTCTGGACAGTTCTAGCAGTTCAAGAATATTGTAGAAGACTACTCAGTCAGTAGTAGTGAAGGCGAATCGAGAATATTCTTGAAAACAGACATTTCAAAATATTGTCCTGATCACAGAAGCAAAGTTTCTGTGGAATAACAGCTATTTTCTATTTATTTAAGGCATAACAGGTTAGGAAAACACACTGTGTACCCAGGAACAAACCAAAAATAAAAATTTGTTACATAGTGTTATTTAACTGGCATCTCTACAGAAATGTGGTCGCCGCCCGTGTGTCTGTCCCAAACCAGGGTTTATGAGCTTGACCTCAGGCCTCTCGTTTTTTTGCATAATTGACAACATTTACAAAGTGTCAAATCTCGTTAGTATAATACCTTGATTTCTGTGGTAAAGTGTATTTTTTTAGGAGGATTCTGTAGCAAATAGGGTGAATTTGCTCTGTGACACGGAGGAGGACAGACATGCACGAGGGTCAGATTTCATGTTGCATTCAGTGGAAACTGGGAGTTTAGAATTTCTAACTTACAACTCGGAAAATTCTTTTAATAAAGTTATGATAAAATGTTAGTTTCCCTACAAACTCATGTAAGCCAAGTAAAAACATAACTACAACTCCCATTAATATTGATAACTGACACAGTGGGCGTGTGTGTTGTCATCTTACCTGTCCAGCAGGTATCCAGTAAAACATTTATGTGTGTCCATATGTTAGCTGGATGTCTTTCCAGTGGGATCTCTGATGGCTTATGTTTATTAGCCTTGCCTGCCTCCACCTTTACACGGCTGCTTTAAGTAGCAGTAAGCTAACTGTGCATCTCAAGCTGCACGGTGCATTGTGGGATTGACCTGCTACCACAGCTACTAACCAATATGGTGAAGTTGGCAGATTGCAAGAAAAATATGAGCGAACGGTGCTGTTTAGATGAAATTAAAAGGTGGAAAATGGATGAATTGAAACTTTCTTGTAAGCTCTGAGGTCTCTTTGTTCATGGGAAATGAAACAAAGACAAATTTATAGCATTGGCAGAACTGCAAATTAGCCCTGTGGTTTAACCACTGAAGAAGAGGTGAAACAAATCGGAGTGATTGATGGATTGGCAGAAATACCAGAAATACGTCTGCAGACGTCGTTAAATATTTCATGGAAACTAATCAGAGAGCGCTCAACAGGGAAGCTACATCTTGTCATTTTTTCGCTGTGGCGACGTTCCGTTCCTGTTACTACACTGACTGTGATAACTAGTTAATTATTTTCCTCAGGGTTTTTCTCCTCCGTAGGAAAGTTGTGTAAAACAAAAAGTGGTTTGCATGTGCATGTTGGGTCTTTGTGCTCATGATTATAAATCACAGCGGCTTTTGCACCACATTTCAAGTCTATAATAGTTTGCAGTCAACATCAGCACAATGTGCACTCAACATGTTTCCACTTCACCTGAACATTAGGCTTCAGGTTTAAATGCAGTTCAAGCTGCTCAGCTCCATAAAGCGCATAATCAGGTTACCTGGATTTGGTAGCGAAGTGAGTGCGGGACTCAGAGTTGGCGCATGTGCATAACTAATGCGCCATTCGCTTATGGAAAAAATCTTTTGCATTTCTTAAGCTCCATGGCGCTAACACTAGTGTATGCAGCACATAGCTCTCCAACCTGTAGAAATGTCACAGTGGGAGCATTGGCACCCCGATTTCACTCACTTTAAAACCCACATGAGGGTGGAGGCCGGTACGGTGCCATGTGTGTCGCCCCCGTAAGGATGCAGATGAAACTGCGCATGCCGCGTTCAGTCGGTTAATAGGAGTTAACAGGGTTTAGGCATAAACCAGTATCACGTGTTCACTGCATGTATAATTTTTCCTCCAACACACAGACTCACTAACGATCCGCCACAGGTTCGTATGTAAATGAGCCTTATCTAGCGGTGCCACCGTCCACGTCTTAACGTTTCATTCTGCATCGCCGCTGACACGAAATGTTCTTTAATGTCACTCCAGAACACGTCTGTAATGTCAGAAATTAAAGACCACAGTTATAAAGTCTGTCTGCTTCAGATGGAGGCACATTTTTAAGTTCAGGGTTGTGGACGGGCTTCAGCGCTCTTATTATAGAATAAGCACTCACTTAATGAAGGCAGCTTGACAGGAAATACAATATGCATTGTGGGAGCTTGCAGTGGCCTTACGGTCTTCAGAAAGCTGCTGTCCGCTCAGGCCTCCTGTGACTGAAGTTAGAGGTGGGCAGACCCCAAAGATGTAAAAATAAATAAATAATCTACCGGTCTCAAAGAGATGAAACAAGTCGGGTCTGAAATTTTGAATCCCCCATTTCATATCTTGGTGGATCTGCAGTCAGAAGTATGCAAAGTGTGACTGATACGGAGTTCACTGATGAGTCTTTTGGCACCGTCGTGGTTTGATAATTCATGAGATTCCTGCTCATGTGTGAAGGGTTTGATGTTGTAAGAAAAAAAAATAGAATAAAGAGTATTCTTCAACCTCGTGTTTGGTTCTTTCTCTTTGTGGAATAATGTGTAGTTGTATCTCAGCACAGAGAGAAGCTTCTCTGGAGTGTCAGTGAGTCACAGAGGACGTTTTGAGGGTGCTAACTAGAGCACAATAGGTGCTAATTAGAGCTATTGTTTAGTCACTGGCCTATAGCAGTCTGCCTATCGGTAGGAGGGGTCTGGTTAGGTTTAAAACTCCAGCTTTTGTGACTTTTTGATTATCCTTCTCTTCAAGAGTCAAGACAGAAGTCAGACCACCAGAGCAAGGAATTTTAGCTGAGGAAGCTTCTGCGATTTGAAGCGAAACATCCTCGTGTCAAGCAACCCAGTCCAGTCGAAGATTCGAGCTTCTCTACTATGGAAACCACCTGGACAACTGAGAGCCTACACAGAAGCATTCCTTCAGTTTTGGTCAAACATGATGCAGGTTATTTATTGGTTGAGTTAATAGGGTTTTAAAAAGCACTAGTTTGGACCATGTGTCATGCTTATCTCGTTACAGGGTAACATATGTCATATGACCTTCACTTTGGAGACCAAACATTCAGCAGTCAAAACTATTCCATTTATTAATCTTATTAGCTCAATCAACAATTTGCACCACTTTATACCAAAATTGGAGTAACTTTAACTTTTGTCTCTTGTATAAAATTGACCTTATTACCATTCTTGCTGTTTTTACGCCATAACTCCACCATTCCTCATTGACCCCTACCTGGCTGCCTATTGGAAATTCAGAGATTTCCTCTGTAAGTATTCTGTTATCTGCTGCACTAACAGAGGAATGGTTGAATTCTTGTGTCACAAATGCTGCCACCCGTAGGGAGCGCTGTTCAAAGTGACCCCAAATCGGCCTTATTTGTCATGGTTATGTGCATCTTTCAAATCAACACTAACGTGATCTTCATGGTGATTTTATGAAGAATCCATCATTCTTAAGTCTTCATTCCTGTCAGGAGTAGGAAGGTGATATTCCTATCAAATTGTAGGGTGTGGCTCCTGCAAAATGACTAAATGAATTACAAGTTTAATTTAATCACTGTGAGAAGTGAGCAAGAGGCATATTCAGGTGCCCACTGTACACCCAGAGTGAAACAAGCAAAACAGATTTATGTGTCATGTTTGGTACATCTATGAAACTGGCAGGAAACGTTCCCTTTGTCTTCCTCAGTAGAAATCATTGATCGTTGGGTTCATACTGTGTCCAATGAAACAGAACTCAAAGTAAATGTAAAAAAAACAGTGCCTTTTGTTTGTTTATTGCATTTTCCATATTGTCACAACTTTTTCTGATTTTGGTTTGCAGGAGTTAAGATGATTTATACACACATTCCCTCTATATTAGAACTCATACGTAGTGCATTTAAGGATTATTGTTTATTGGGTTGGATAATATTCCAAATCACTCAATATTTCTTGGATTTCATTTGCATCAGCCATGAAGAAATGCACACAGCATGGTCATGTGTCCTAAATCTGTCTGGAGTAGCAGTTCTCAAAAACTGAGTGACCATGTAAGGACACTAGTGAGGGAAGCAACCAAGACAACCTGGGAGCTCTGAAGGAGGCATCTTTTGTCTGTTGCATCATCAGTTTTACAGCTGTGTGGTGGAGTGGAAACCAGACCGAGGATATTGTCAGGCGGTGGAAAGAAGGCTTGGGGCGCCTGTGGGAGCATGGAGTACCAGAACCGTGGCAACGTGCAAGCCAATCTTTATATGACAAAAGTGCGTCCACATTCGCAGCATTACATCAGACCTGTTCCCAGTGGGTGTTGGACTCGACCAGGGGGCTGCCTCTTGTCATCAGTCCTGTTTGTGATGTTCATGGACGGGGTTTCAAGATAGAATCAGGGACTGGAGGCTGTCCAGTTTGGTGACCTCAGAGTTACATCTCTGTTTTCATCATCTCCTTTTTGCAGATGATGTGGTTCTGTTGGCTTCATCAGGCAGTGACCCCTGATATGCACTGAGCAGGTTGAGGTTGAAGTGACTGTGATGATCACCACCTCCAAATCTGAGGCCATGGTCCTTTATCAGAAAAGTAGCACGATAGCCGGCCTGAATTAGGCCAGATACTGGCCTCTCTCTCCTAGCCTGTGATTGGTTTGGTGGCCAAGACGCCGACGTCAGCATCCCTTTGAAGTGGCATGAGCGCTGCTTTCCTATTGGTCGTTTAGGAGTGGGAATCCCCACTCCTAAATGGAGACCAGTATATGGCCTAATTAAGGCTGGTTGTCAGGCTATCAGAAAAGGGTAGAGTTACTGCCCTAAGTGGAGGAGTTTAAGTATCTCAGGGTCTTGTTCATGAGTAAGTTGATGTTTTATGGATGCTGTACGTAGGGCGTGTCGAATTATGGTTGAATTTTAAACATTTCTGAAATTGGAAAGGCCTTAGCAATGAAATAGTGAATTTTTGCATCCTGAATCTGGATATGGCCTTCAAAATCGAATCATGTTTAGGTACCGGCATTTTACTTTGAAAATTCATAGGAATAGCCGTTGATCACAAAAACGTGGTGTCACGTTGCCGTATGTGATAAGTTATAAGGATGCAAAGTCATGTGCATATACACAATTATAAGATGTATTTTAGGTCTATAAGTAATAAAAAAAAATGTGTATATTCAAAGTTTTCCTACCAATATTTAGAACAGTAAAATTTACCAAAAAGCTCTTAAAATTTGCCATATTCTAATTTACCACCGTAAAATACACCATTTCATCAACAAGACTTTTCAGTTTGCTAAATTTTGATTTTGTCTTTTTAATATAAAGTTAAAAATCACAATTTTTTTTTTTTCCAATTTTCAATTGAAAATGCTGGTAGCTAGACTTACAGTGGGGGAAATAAGTATTTGATCCACTGTCAGTTTTGCATGTGCATTTGCATTTTAGAGACACGATCTAAAAAAAATAAAAATCCAGAAAATCACATTGTATGATTTTTAAATAATTTATTTGCATTTTATTGCATGAAATAAGTATATGATCCCCAAGAAAAACAAACTTTAATTGGTACAGAAACATTTGTTTGCAGTTCCAGAGGTCAAACATTTCCTGTAGTTTTTCACCAGGTTTTCACACACTGCAGCAGGGATTTTGATCCACTCCTCCATACAGATCTTCTCCAAATCTTTTCCAAATCGTTTCAGCTCCCTCCAAAGATTTTTTTATTGAGTTCAGGTCTGGAGACTGTCCAGGCCACTCCAGGACCTTGAAATGCTTCTTACGGAGCCCCTCCTTAGTTGCCCTGGCTGTGTGTTTGGGGTCATTGTCATGCTGGAAGACCCAGCCATGACCCATCTTCAATGCTCTTACTGAGGGAAGGAGGTTGTTTGCCAAAATCTCACGATACATGACCCCATCCATCCTCCCTTCAATGCGGTGCAGTTGTCCTGTCCCCTGTGCAGAAGAGCACCCCCAGAGTATGATGTTTCCACCCCCATGCTTCACGGTTGGGATGGTTTTCTTGGGGTTGTTCTCATCCTCTAAACATGGTAAGTGGAGTTGATTCCAAAAAGCTCTATTTTGGTCTCATCTGGCCACATGACCTTCTTCCATGCCTCCTCTGGATCATCCAGATGGTCATTGGTGAACTTCAAATGGGCCTGGACATGTGCTGGCTTGAGCAGGGAGTCCTTGCTGCCCTGCAGGATTTTAAACCATGACAGCATCATGTGTTACTAATGTAATCTTTGTGACTGTGGTCCCAGCTCTCTTCAGGTCATTGACCAGGTCCTCCTGTGTAGTTCTGAGCTTTCTCAGAATCATCCTTACCCCACAAAGTGAGATCTTGCATGGAATCCCAGACTGAGGGAGATTGACAGTCATCTTGTGTTTCTTCTACTTTCTAATAAATAATCATAACAGTTGTCTTCTATCAAGCTGCTTGCCTGTTGTCCTGTAGTCCATCCCAGCCTTGTGCAGGTCTACAGTTTTGTCCCTGGTGTCCTTAGATAGCTCTTTGGTCTTGGCTATGGTGGACAGGTTGGAGTGTGATTGATTGAGTGAACAGGTGTCTTTTATACAGGTAACAAGTTCAAACAGGTGCAATTAATACAGGTAAAGAGGGCTTCTTAAAGAAAAATTAACAGGTCTGTGAGAGCCAGAATTCTTGCTGGTTTTTAGGTGTTCAAATACCTATTTGCAGCAGTAACATACAAATAAATTATTAAAAAAAATCATACAATGTGATTTTCTGGATTTTATTTATATATATATATATATATATATATATATATATATTCTGTCTCTCACAGTTGAAGTGAACCTACGATAAAAGTTAAAGACCTCAACATTCTTTGTAGGTGGGAAACCTGCAAAATTGGCAGTGGATCAAATACTTATTTCCCCCACTGAATCGGTATTTTTTTTTTCTCAAAATGTCATATTTGAACTCACCACCCCAAAATGTACTATTTTATTGCAAAGGCCTTTTACTGTACATTTCAAATTTTTTTTAATTGACACACCTGTACCGGGCTGTCATGGTGAAGAAGGAGCTGAGCCTGAATTTACCAGTTGATTTATACTCCTGTCCTCACCTATGGTCGTGAACTTTGGGTAACAACTGAAAGAAAAAGTTTGAAAGTGGTGAAAATGAAATTCCTCCATCAAGTATCTGGCCTTCACTCCAGGACAGGGTGAGAAGCTCGACAATCCAGGAGGGACTCTGAGTAGAGCTGCTCCTTCTTCATATTGAAAGGAGCCAGTTGAGGTGGTTTGGGCATCTGGTGAGGATGCTTCCTGGTTATCACCTTAGGGACGTCTTTGAGGCATGTCCAACTGGGAGGAGGTCCCGCGGAAGACCCAGGACACAATGGAGCGATTACAGTAGTGTTCAGAATAATAGTAGTGCTATGTGACTAAAAAGATTAATCCAGGTTTTGAGTATATTTCTTATTGTTACATGGGAAACAAGGTACCAGTAGATTCTCACAAATGCAACAAAACCAAGCATTCATGATATGCACACTCTTAAGGCTATGAAATTGGGCTATTAATAAAAAAGTATTAAAGGGGGTGTTCACAATAATAGTAGTGTGGCATTCAGTCAGTGAGTTTGTCAATTTTGTGGAACAAACAGGTGTGACTCAGGTGTCCCCTATTTAAGGATGAAGCCAGCACCTGTTGAACATGCTTTACTCTTTGAAAGCCTGAAGAAAATGGGACGTTCAAGACATTGTTCAGAAGAACAGCGTAGTTTGATTTAAAAGTTGATTGGAGAGAAAACTTATACGGGTGATTCTTAGACTACGGGCACTTATTATGTCCTTTGATCATATTGTATGAAAAACAGAAAAAAGGGGAAATTTCACACTTTTATAGTTATCTTTACAATGAAAGTGTGTTAAGAAATTTGTTCTAGTAGTCTGACTTTTTCACCTTTTTTCAGCATCATTATATGCAAATATTGCCGTTTTGTGCTTGTCCCACACCCAGACATTTGATCTTCAATGATAAAAATGAATGGTAAAGAAACGTTTTTTCTAATGTTTTAAAATATCTCTGAATAAAATATCATAGATAGATAGATAGTTTATTGATCCCAGAGGGAAATTCAAGGCATCCAGGAGCTTACACATTAGACAAGACACACACATTGCACCAGACACACAAAATACAGTTAATAAAAGAAAAATGGACTAATCAATAAAAGCTACTAACTAAAAATAAAATAAATTTGTGTGCAAGTGCAGCATCCAGTCTCAGAGAATATGACAGAGGAGTAAATGTAGTAGTGCAGTAATGAGGAAGTAGCACAGATGTAAACAGTACACAATGTGAACAATGTAGGTTGTGCAAAGAAGTAAGCAGTGTAAACAGTGTTGGTAGTGCAAAAGAAAGCAATAAAAGGTCAAACAGATGCCACAGGATTATATCTTACTGAGATGGGAAGAGTTGAACAGTCTGATGGCCTGAGGGACAAAAGACTTCCTAAATCTGTCCGTGTGGCAGGACTGGGACAGCAGTCTGCCGCTGAATGAGCTCCTCTGCCTGATGATGGCGCTGTGCAGAGGATGCTCAACATTGTCCATGATGGCCAGCAGTTTACAGAGGGTCCTTCTCTCTGCCACTGATGTTGGTGTCTCCAGCTCTGTTCCCAGCACTAAACCAGCTTTCCTCACCAGCCTGTCCAGTCGTCCGGTGTCCCTCCTCTTCATGCTGCTCCCCCAGCAGACCACCACAGAGAAGAGGACACTGGCTACCACAGACTGGTAGAACATTCGCAGGAGTTTATGGCAGATCCTGAAGGACTCTAACCTCCTCAGGAAGTACAGTCTGCTCTGTCCCTTCCTGTAGAGGGTGTCAGTATTGGCTGACCAATCCAACCTATCGTCCATAAGTGTCCCCAGATATTTGTAAGTCTGGACCACCTCCACATCGACCCCCTCAATGGAGACTGGCTGCAGAGTGGGCCTGGACCTTCTGAAGTCCACTACCATCTCCTTTGTTTTGGTAATGTTCAGCTGCAGGTGGTTTGATTTGCACCACTCCACAAAGTCCTGTATCAGGTCCCTGTACTCTCTTTCCTGTCCCTCTCGCACACATCCCACAATAGCAGTGTCGTCTGAAAACTTCTGAGTTGTAATTGAAGTCTGATGTGTACAGAGTGAACAGAACTGGAGAGAGCACAGTTCCTTGTGGTGCTCCAGTGCTGCTGATCACTGTGTCCGAGGTGCAGTTACTGAGTCTGACGTATTGCGGTCTTCCAGTTAGATAATCAGTGATCCAGGTGACCAGAAGTCAAAAAACATGACCCTCAGCGCTGTTACCCCTCTCCAGATGAGAGTGGGCCCTGTGAAGGAGGTAGAGGATGGCGTCCTCCACTCCCACCTTCTCCCTCTATGCAAACTGCAGTGGGTCCTCAGCATGTCTGACCTGAGGTCTGAGGACGCTCAGCAGCAGTCACTCCATGGTCTTCATCACGTGGGATGTCAAAGCGACTGGCCTGTAGTCATTCAGCTCCTTCGGGTGTGCCTTCTTAGGAACTGGAATGACACAGGATGTCTTCCATGTGACTGGGGCCTTTCTGAGACGCAGGCTCAGGTTGAAAAAATTATCAGTAAAATAATCAAAACATAATTGGGTTATTCAATGTCATACAACTGTTGTGATTTTTTTTTAAACAAAATGTAGTTGTCCCACACTATTGCCGTAATTTCCACCACAACACTGTAATGTCCCTAAACACTTTGTATGAAAGATTGTTTGGGTAGTTTCTATGGAGATAAACAGTGACATCAGAGCACATGTATATAGCGCCAAATCACAACAAACAGTTGCCCCAAGGCGCTTTATATTGTAAGGCAATGGTGTGGTGGAAATTACATTTACAAGGCCAATAGTGCCCGTAGTTAAAGAATCACCCATACGCAGGTGCAAAAAATTATAGGCTGTTCATCTACAATGATCTCCAATGCTTTAAAATGGACAAAAAAAAACAGACGTGTGGAAGAAAACGGAAAACAACCATCAAAATGGATAGAAGAATAGCCATAATGGCAAAGGCTCACCCATTGATCAGCTCCAGGATGATCAAAGACAGTCTGGAGTTACCTGTAAGTGCTGTGACAGTTAGAAGATGCCTGTGTGAAGCTAATTTATTTGCAAGAATCCCCCGCAAAGTCCCTTTGTTAAATAAAAGACGTGCAGAAGAGGTTACAATTTGCCAAAGAACACATCAACTGGCCTAAAGAGAAATGGAGGAATATTTTGTGGACTGATGAGAGTAAAATTGTTCTTTTTGGGTCCAAGGGCCGCACACAGTTTGTGAGACGACCCCCAAACTCTGAATTCAAGCCACAGTTCACAGTTAAAACAGTGAAGCATGGTGGTGCAAGCATCATGGGGCAACTGTTTGTTGTGATTTGGTGCTATATAAGAAAAAAGTTGATTGATTGATTGATCATGATATGGGCATGTTTCTCCTACTATGGTGTTGGGCCTATATATCGCATACCAGGTATCATGGATCAGTTTGGATATGTCAAAATACTTGAAGAGGTCATGTTGCCTTATGCTGAAGAGGACATGCCCTTGAAATGGGTGTTTCAACAAGACAATGACCCCAAGCACACTAGTAAACCAGCAAAATCTTGGTTCCAAACCAACAAAATTAATGCCTCGCAGATGTGAAGAAATCATGAAAAACTGTGGTTATACAACTAAATACTAGTTTAGTGATTCACAGGATTGCTAAAAAAGCAGTTTGAACATAATAGTTTTGAGTTTGTAGCGTCAACAGCAGATGCTACTATTATTGTGAACACCCCCTTTTCTACCTTTTTTTTTTTTTTTACTAATAGACCAATTTCATAGCCTTAAGAGTGTGCATATCATGAATGCTTGGTCTTGTTGGATTTGTGAGAATCTACTGAATCTACTGGTACCTTGTTTCTCATGTAACAATAAGAAATATACTCAAAACCTGGATTAATCTTTTTAGTCACATAGCACTACTATTATTCTGAACACTACTGTATATTTCCCAAATGGCTTGGCAATGTCTCGGGATCCCCAGAAAGAGTTACTGGTTTTGGCTGAGAATAGGAAAGTGTGGGATGATCTGCTTGGTGTTGAGTTTATCTTTTCCAAATGTTCTACAAAAGAATTTTCAAACCTTTAATTGCTTTGCCCGTTTTCCTCACATATGATCGTCTGTTTGGTGGCTGAAAGAAGCAGTTTGTTCACGTTTTGTGCCTCATAGTGACATTAATTAGCTTGTCAGCTGTGCTCCAACACTGTGTGCACGTTATAAATAAATAATGTGACAAATTCATTTTTCTTTCTGTTGCATGAAGTGCTAAATGGGACACATTACAGTGTGATTATGTACTGTTTTTTTCTCTTAAAGAGACATTTTTGGTGCGACTTATAGTCTGGAAAATACAGAACATCTTTTTTGCCCCATTTCATTTCCACGTTGGTGTGCAGAGACAAAGTTACAGTTGTGCCACAGTCCAAATACTTGCGTATCTGATGTATGTCTTTCGCCTGTGAGCCAGAAGAAATGAAAAATATTCTGTATGCCGAATTGGAGAGCTGCTGTGCCGTCCTTCCATAGTGAACAAATATCAAATAAATAAACGGAGTGTATCTTGATATTTTCAATGTTAACATTCAAATTTATGCTTATTAGAGCTGGAGGCTTAAAAAAAACCCAGTTTTGTTGAGATTTGGGGGGGGTCAGCCGGGTGTCACGGTTTTAAGCCAAATGGGATTTAACGCCAGGCGAAGAGCCAGGTCGTGTCCACACAGATGATCAGTGTCGGCTGCCGGTCTCATGACAGAGTTAAATCTTAATTGATGTGCAGTCGGCCTGTGTTCACCAACGGTGGGCGACGATTATGTTCTCACCTGCTAATAATGACTTTATTTATGAGGGGCTTCACAAAAGAAGACAAAAACCAGCCTCCCAAACATGGTGCCAGTGAGTGAAATAACAAAACCCTCCACTAATTATAACTCATGAAGTCGGCGTTAAGTCGAGACTTAAACACTTCAAGCTGAATGTGTCTAATTTCAGCAGAAAGATGATTCCACAGACAAAGACGTCTCTTTGCCCGAGGAACGCGTGGTGACCCCGCGCCCTGAGAATGAAGGCCGCTGCGTCACCGTGTCGGCAGCAAAACTTTGAAACCTCTTCTTGCATGAACAGTAAGCCAGCGAAAGGAGGCCAACGGCAGACGTCCAGTAATCTCACTGCTGAATTATGAATAATTTGAACACTTCTTACATTCTGCTGATGGAGGCCAGAAAAATGTACGCTGCACTCATTCATTCCAGAAGCCACAAAGCAATGAATCAAGGCCTCAGCGTCATTCTGAGACAGAAGCAGGTGAAACGGGCCGTTTCCATTCAGTGGATTAGCTGAGAATTAAATTCAGCACCATCATTTATCAAACTGTCATATATAGAGATTTTTGATCAAATCGTGTACGAACATTTCTGCCTAAAGTATGTAGTGTACAACCCCAATTCCAATGAAGTTGGGACGTTGTGTAAAATGTAAATAAAAACAGAATACAATGATTTTCAAATCCTCTTCAACCTATATTCAATTGAATACACCACAAAGTCAAGATATTTAATGTTCAAACTGATAAACTTTATTGTTTTTGTGCAGATATTTGCTCAATTTGAAATGGATGCCTGCAACATGTTTCAAAAAAGCTGGGACAGTGGTATGTTTACCACTGTGTTACATCACCTTTCCTTCTAACAACACTCAATAAGCTTTTGGGAACTGAGGACACACATGATTGGATATAAAAGGAGCATCCCCAAAAGGCTCAGCCATTCACAAGCAAAGATGGGGTGAAGATCACCACTTTGTGAACAACTGCATGAAAAAAAATAGTCCAGCAGTTTAAGAACAATGTTTCTCAGCGTTCAACTGCAAGGAATTTAGGGATTCCATCATCTACAGTCCATAATATAATCAGAAGATTCAGAGAATCTGGAGAACTTTCTATATGTAAGCGGCAAGGCCGAAAACCAACATTGAAATGGACAGACACAAAGTGGAAAAGTGTGCTGTGGTCTGATGAGTCCACATTTCAAATTGTTTTTGGAAATCATGGACATTGTGTCCTCTGGACAAAAGAGGAAAAAGACCATCCAGATTGTTACCAGTACAAAGTGCAAAAGCCAGCATCTGTGATGGTATGGGGGTGTGTTAGTGTCCATGGCATGGACAACTTACACATCTGTGATGGCACCATCAATGCTGAAAGGTACATCCAGGTTTTGGAGCAACACATGCTGCCGTCCAAGCAACGTCTTTTTCAGGGACGTCCCTGCTTATTTCAGCAAGACGATGCCAAGCCACATTCAAAGAGTGCGGGTACTAGACTGGCCTGCCTGCAGTCCAGACCTGTCGCCCATTGAAAATGTGTGGCGCATTATGAATCGCAAAATACGACAACGGAGACCCCGAACTGTTGAACAACTGAAGTCGTACATCAAACAAGAATGGGAAAGAATTCCACCTACAAAGCTTCAACAATTAGTGTCCTCAGTTCCCAAACGCTTATTGAGTGTTGTTAGAAGGAAAGGTGATGTAACACAGTGGGAAACATACCACTGTCCCAGCTTTTTTGAAACCTGTTGCAGGCATCCATTTCAAAATGAGCAAATATTTGCACAAAAACAAGTTTATCAGTTTGAACATTAAATATCTTGTCTTTGTGGTGTATTCAATTGAATATAGGTTGAAGAGGATTTGAAAATCATTGTATTCTGTTTTATTTACATTTTACACAATGTCCCAACTTCATTGGAATTGGGATTGTATTAACTTGCACTTAGAGATGTGTGTAAATATACACACATCTCTAAGTGCAAGGATGCACAACATCTAATGGTAGAACAGGGAAACTACAAGTGCATGCATCCTCATCCACATCTGTTCTTTACTTCCTCAAGTCAATACATTACTTAGAGATTATGTTGAAGTAGTGATGTGGAGCCTCACTGGGCCCAAGAACCTGTGTGAACTAAAGGGCGGCTTTTGGCGCCTCCAGCTCCACCTGCTGTTTCTCTCCTGCACTTTGTTGGGACGGTCCTTCTCACTATCACACAAGTGGAAACAGTAAGACCTGAGACAACCAACCAGTAATATCACACAGTTACCTGTTAGGCTCCACCCCACGCAATTGTTGATGGAAGAAGGCCTCAGACCAGTTCTCAGACTGACCTCACCTTTATTACAGAGAATGAGCCAAAATAACAGTAACAGGGAGTCTCTGAGGTTCACGCTTAGTTTGTCCTAGAGTCTGGGGTGCTGTCAGGCACTTTGAGCAGGAACCCCGTCTAACTAAACCTGAACCCTTTTATAATAAAAAATAAAACCCTACCCCAGACAATGTGAAAACTACTCTTAGATGTTGTCCTGTCTTCTTATTGGTCCACTTCCATTCCATGCGCAGTGCAGTCTTGTTTCTTCACGTGTCCAAGCGCTGATCATGACCTAAAAAGTCAATATCATACAAAGCCCCCACCATCCTGATTGAGCTGCACGTGTCGCCCCTGCCTCGATGAGAAAAACAACTTGACCTCGTCCCCTGATCGTCCACAAGAAAAACAACTTGACCTCGTCCCCTGATCGCCCACAAGAAAAACAACTTGACCTTGTCAGAGTTACATGAATCATCAGAAAAATAGAAGAACATGTTTTCACGTCCCGCTTCAATACTGGTTTATCAGCACATTTTAGCAGGCAAAGGCACAGTGGTCACAACAGAAAGACAAGCATAAGAAAAAGAAAATGTAACTAATAAAGAATAAAATCACCATAATATTTTTACAAGTTTTATATTAAGAATTAAATCATTTTTGCTTCTCCAATTTCACGAGGAGAGATTTTTAGCACAGTGGATTAGTGGTCAGCACTGGTGCCTCACAGTGAGAAGGTCATGGGTTCGCGTCCCACGATTTCTGTGTGAAGTTTGCATGTTCTCCCCGTGTCTGTGTGGGTTTCCTCCCACAATCAAAAACCTGCTTATTCAGGGTCTGCTCCTTTCTCGGCCCCTGAGCAAGGCAGCATCTCTACATCTGGAGTTGGTCCCCAGGAGCCAGACTGTGGCTGCACACTGCCCCTAGTGGTTGGATTGTAATTACTGTAGGATGGATAAATGCAGAGGACACATTTCACTGTATGTACAATGACAATAAACACTTCTTATTTTATACTGTAATTTAGACTTGGCTTGGATTTGTCTTTAGTGACTTGGACTTGGATTTGATTATTGGGCACTCGAGACTCAACACCAGCTCAAGGTTCGGTGACTTGGATTTGAACATTGGGGATTCAAGACCTGACATGGACTTGCGGTTTAGTGAGTGGAACTACATCCCTGATGAGATCATTGTTCTGGTCCATGAATTGACCTTTGAAGTCGATGAGTTGAGGGGCGGAGACACGGCAGGCACTCGCCGGGAGCCTTCAGTTTGCTGTTGCTGCTGAACACACAGGAAGACTTGGACGAGCCCGTGTATTTGTGGACAGAGATAATCCTCCTGTCCTCTCTGTCCACACTGTCGGGGCTCATTTGCACTGAGGACCAGATCACTGGACGGAATCCTGTTTACTGCACACCAGTTTATTAGACACGCCTCCTGTTACCACCTGGTCAGCAAATATAACTGATTAATGTGTGGTGGAAACACTGACATTTAAACATTAAGATTCCTGCTCAGCCTGCACCGCATACGGTCAACTGAAAAAAAATAATGATTAGATTTCCACCCTGGTAAATGTGACGGGGCTCATGCAGAAACATCTGATCCACTTTATTGTTTGACATTTGAGTTTCTTTTTAAATGAACATGTCTGGCTTCCTTTTCCCTTTTCAAACAGTCATTTGTTGCATTTTGAGCCTCTTGTCTCCACTGAGAAGACTTCAGTAGACAATGACAGTGAAATTGCATAAGTGATTGACAACCGAAAACAAATAAACAAACAACCAACCACTTTTACTTGGCATCTACAGAGAACATTCCAGCAGCATCCAAGGAGCCTCCAAAGAGACATAATACTAATCACACACACACACACACACACACACACACACACACACACACACACACACACACACACACACACACACACACACACACACACACACACACACACACACACACACACACACACACACACACACACACACACACACACACACACACACACACACCTCTCTCTGAGCATGTTACCACTGCCCATGAAGTTGGAGGAGGTTCTGTTTTCACCCAGTTTGTCTGTTTGTGAACAGCAGCCTGGAGCCCACAATTTTTCATATATTGTCATAAAATTTTTACTGGAGATTCATATACTGATAGTCAAGAAGTGAGTCAATTGCAAGGTCAAACGTCAAACCCAGAAAAATATTGGACAATTGGAAAAATCCATATCATTAAGATTGAACAAATATTCAAAAATTCATAATGCTCTCAAAAAAAAAAAAAAAAAAAATCCAGATTACAGATTTTGTGGCTGTTTAAATTTAACATTGAAAACCCCATTTAATGTATATTTTACATTATATCTTAATCAAATGTGTCCTAATCACACTCATATTTGAAAGTGAGGTGCAGACTGACACTCACTATCACCTGACAAAGTTTGATCCGGTGTTGCCAACCGAATGGCCCCCTCTAAAAATCAGTCCGCCCTGCCTTCACTGACATCACAGGACAAAGTAAAACCTCTTAAATCATTCTGAAGTCAGTTTTAAGCAGAAGCGAGATGATAATCGGGGAATCACTACTGACGCTCTGAAATGACGTAGGTCGAGTGAAGGCTGGGAGGACCGTTTTTACGCAATACCGGATTGTGGATTTTATGGACATCAATATTATAATACAAGCGAAGCGACGTACAGCAGCGCAAAGCTCACTCATGGTACAGGGAGTCCCAAACAGGAAATGCCAAATTTTGAGTCCACAGTGAAACAGGAAATGTCAAATGTCAGACACTTCCTGGATTGACAGACGAGATCTCATGGACTTTCGCAAGAACTCAGTGGCAAGCTCACACTTAAACAGGAAGTGCCAAATTTTGAGTCCACAGTGAAACAGGAAAAGTCAAATGTTGAACACTTCCTGGCATGGGTGGAGCGAGAGCAGAGGCCGGGGTTGCGCTGGACTCCCCTGTAATCTGATTGGACACAGATGATTGCTGTGTCACACCACCGCTGCATTTTGAAATCAGTGTCATATTGACTGCTAGGTTCCTCCTGTCCAGTAGTTGGTGCTGTGTACCACAAAAAGTCCTAATCCACCTTAGTAGAAGAAGAAAAATGTTTGACTCATGGTCTCCTAATGACACCAAACTTATATTGGTGAGTAAATGACCGTATTTTATGCCAGAAATTAAGTCCAGGTTGTTAAAAGGGGCATTTGTCCTTTAATTTGGGTTGTCTTATATATGTGTGTTTCTCCAGTGATTTTAAACAAGCAGGCAGCTGTTGATTCATGGGATATAATGTGAAGACGCTCAGGCTGAAAGAAATACAGGCAGTTTATTCCTCTTCTGTTCTGTATAAATACTATAATTTTGCTCTCTGAAGGACTTATATTTAAATACCCTCTTAATTTTGCTGTCTGAGTGACAAACCAGTGACACAATTTTAGATAAAGAAATCTAGTTATCTTCCTTAAACTCAAACTGAAAGCAAATCTCTACAACTTGATATAAATGAATTAAATCTATAAAATCCAGCTTCCTGATGAAGTGGTGTAAAGGAAGATTTTCTTCAAAAGAAGACCTGAAAGTTCAGCTACAATTTGACAGAAAGTACATTTGAGATGAAAGACTAGATTTGATGTTTTTGTATTTCTTCATAATTGATGCAAATAAAGTCCAAGACATATTCAGTGACTTGGAAATGTTCATGTTTTCATCCACTAAAACTGATTATTGTTTCCAGGTTTTATCAAGTTTTAGAGATTTGCTTTCAGTTTGAGTTTGAGGAAGATAATTTTAGAAATTTTTATTCTTTATGTTTTTTGTATTCTTGTATTTGAAATGGCATAAACAAATTAAAATGCTGTGAGGCAACAGTGCCCACCACTAAGCCACCGTGCTGCCAATGTACGTATGGCTTGGCCTCTCACAGACGCTCCACCTCATTACGCATATATGGGTTGATCTCTCACCGACGCTCCACCTCTTTACCCATATATGGGTTGGTCTCTCACAGACGCTCCACCTCTTTACCCATATATGGGTTGGTCTCTCACAGACGCTCCACCTCTTTACCCATATATGGGTTGATCTCTCACCGACGCTCCACCTCTTTACCCATATATGGGTTGATCTCTCACAGACGCTCCATCTCTTTACCCATATATGGGTTGATCTCTCACAGACGCTCCACCTCTTTACCCATATATGGGTTGGTCTCTCACAGACGCTCCACCTCTTTACCCATATATGGGTTGATCTCTCACCGACGCTCCACCTCTTTACCCATATATGGGTTGATCTCTCACAGACGCTCCATCTCTTTACCCATATATGGGTTGATCTCTCACAGACGCGCCATCTCTTTACCCATATATGGGTTGGTCTCTCACAGACGCCCCGCCTCTTTACCCATATATGGGTTGATCTCTCACCGACGCTCCACCTCTTTACCCATATATGGGTTGGTCTCTCACAGACGCTCCGCCTCTTTGCCCATATATGGGTTGGTCTCTCACAGACGCTCCGCCTCTTTACCCATATATGGGTTGGTCTCTCACAGACGCTCCGCCTCTTTACCCATATATGGGTTGGTCTCTCACCGACGCTCCGCCTCTTTACCCATATATGGGTTGGTCTCTCACAGACGCTCCGCCTCTTTACCCATATATGGGTTGATCTCTCACCGACGCTCCACCTCTTTACCCATATATGGGTTGATCTCTCACAGACGCTCCACCTCTTTACTCATATATGGGTTGGTCTCTCACAGACGCTCTGCCTCATTACTCATATATGGGTTGATCTCTCACAGACGCTCCGCCTCATTACTCATATATGGGTTGGTCTCTCACAGACGCTCCGCCTCTTTACGCATATATGGGTTGATCTCTCACCGATGTTCCGTCTCTTTACTGATATATTGGTTGGTCTCTCAGCCACGCTCCGCCTCATTACCCATATATGGGTTGATCTCTCACCGACGCTCCACCTCTTTACCCATATATGGGTTGATCTCTCACCAACGCTCCGCCTCTTTACTGATATATTGGTTGGTCTCTCAGCCACGCTCCGCCTCATTACTCATATATGGGTTGATCTCTCAGCCACGCTCCGCCTCATTACTCATATATGGGTTGATCTCTCAGCCACGCTCCGCCTCATTACTCATATATTGGTTGATCTCTCAGCCACGCTCCGCCTCATTACTCATATATGGGTTGATCTCTCACCCATGCTCAGCCTCATTACTCATATATGGGTTGATCTCTCACCAACGCTCCGCCTCTTTACTGATATATTGGTTGGTCTCTCAGCCACGCTCCGCCTCATTACTCATATATGGGTTGATCTCTCAGCCACGCTCCGCCTCATTACTCATATATGGGTTGATCTCTCAGCCACGCTCCGCCTCATTACTCATATATGGGTTGATCTCTCAGCCACGCTCCGCCTCATTACTCATATATTGGTTGGTCTCTCAGCCACGCTCCGCCTCATTACTCATATATGGGTTGATCTCTCACCCATGCTCAGCCTCTTTACTCATATACATATCATCTGTAGACACACACACACACACACAGACAGACAGAGGGACACACTTTAGGTGCATTTTATATATATGGAAAACAGTGAGTTCTGCACTGAAATTTCTTGCTGCCGTCTTTTAAAATGTCCAGTTGGTCTCGGGCAGAGGTGGAGGAATTTTGCGTCTTACAGTCTTTGAAAACGGTGAATGTCAAAAGTATTCCAGAAAGAGCCAAGAGGGTGCAGGTTTTCTTTGCAGCCACTGATTAACATCACTTTCAGCAGGGGGGATGAGTTCGTCAGTGAAATCACGAAATTCATTGTAAAAGTGTGAGAGGAGTTGATTTCAGAACACATACCCTTTTTGGGACAGACGGACAGAAATTTCCACGGCATAATCCCCCTTTGGGCCTTTGGCCAGCAGGGGATAAAAAGATAAGATCAACTTTATTTATCCCAAAGGAAATTATTTTGCTAGAGAACTGAAACAGTAAGTCGTGAACACTGTTTTTTTGCACAAGATGTTCAACAATATTGACCATAACTCTGAATAGTAGCTGAACAACTCTGTTCATTATGTATTCATCCTGCAGGAAGGGGAGGAATTATTAGTAAGATTGCCACAGGTAGGAAAGACCTCCTGTGGTGCACCTCAGTGGTCTCAGTCTGCATGGGCGCAATTTCGGGGGGACAGAATATGCAGGGCTGGATCCAGAGTGAAAATCTGACAGATGCATTTTTGCCCAATGATAAAATAAAAATCGTACGTTTTGTTATTCAATAATCTTCATTCTTTTATTCGTGTGCAACATACACTGTCACACTTCTTTTAATATATTTATTATACTTAATGGACCATAGTGAACACTTCTTATTTGTATAAATATGATGTCCTAAAAAAAAAACCACTATGACAAAAATTGACTGTAAACAGGATCAAATTTATTGCCAAAATCTTTCAATTATACCTGAATCTATATATGATTTTTTTTTTCAGTTGATAAAATCAATAAAAAGATGACTGCATATATTCTTAATAATATTGATACAGACAGTTCACAGATGACATTTTCCATTGATACCAATCAAAATTAGAAACAGTCCAGCAGGTAACAATATTCATCATGTCCTTGACTAAATATACTAAAACAAATACATCACAGTTGTACACATATCACAGTTGTGATATGTGTACAACTGTGATGTATTTGTTTTAGTAGATTTAGATTTTGTTGTGATTTATAAACCGATTCAATTGAAATTGAACATTTTATTTAGTCTTAAAGTAAATAAATATGAAATTGGTCACTGGATTCTTAAACTTTGGACATAATAAACTCTACATGGTGGATCCTTGATCTCTGGACATAAATAGGAATAAACAAAATCTGTAGTTTTTGTCAAAAGCATTTCCTTTAAGACAGGGGCGTAGGCAGAAATCATAAAGCGGGTGGGCCCAGAAAAAATCAGACAGGCCCAACCTTTGGGGGTGTAGGTATTATAATACACCGTTTGAAAAAGTATGCCTCGTTTGGACATCGCAAGCAACGTTATCACTTAGCCTACAGCACTGGCAAAGTGAGCACACAGACGTGACACGTCAGACACAAGTACTCTTCATGGATAATGCAAGCTGCAGTGCAGCTCCACACACACACACACACACACACACACACACACACACACACACACACACACACACACACACACACACACACACACATTCAGTCTGGTAGCCTACTTGGCTCGGCCTAAACCCAAAATGTCAATAAGTATTTAAATAAGGCATTGATTCAAAAATGAATTCCAAGTTTAATGATGAACACATCTCAGCCAACTGCACAGACACTGTGTGCACAGTTACACAGACGCAGAGTTACGTTCAAAAATAACCTGTGATATGCAAAATCCGCGAAGTAGTCAGTGCTATTTTTTGCAATTATTATAGATGTTTTAAGGCTGTAAAACCCCTCACTACACACTTTTCTCAAACAGGCATTAACATTTTCTCACTTTTCTCTCCTGTGTAAACACTCTCATTTTTCTTCACCTCTAAATTATTTACACATTATTCACTTTGTGTGTTTTTAGGAATCCGCTAGCTTAGCGCAGCTACTAGCTCTTAGCCGGTTTAGCATGGTGGCTTCTCCTGTCTCTCCCGCACTTTTCTGCTCTGGGTGTGAAATGTTTAGTTATTCCTCGGCCTCCTTTAGCAGTAATGGTACTTGTAATAAGTGTAGCTTATTAGTAGCTTTGGAGGCCAGGCTGGGCGAATTGGAAACTGGGCTCCGCACCGTGGAAAATCCTACAGCTAGCCAGGCCCCTGTAGTCGGTGCGGACCAAGGTAGCTTAGCCGCCGTTATTTCCCCTCCAGCGGATCCTGAGCAGCCGGGAAAGCAGGCCGACTGGGTGACTGTGAGGAGGAAGCGTAGCCCTAAACAGAAGCCCCGTGTACACCGCCAACCCATTCACATTTCTAACCGTTTTTCCCCACTCGGCGACTCACCCGCCGAGGAACAAACTCTGGTTATTGGCAACTCTGTTTTGAGAAATGTGAAGTTAGCGACACCAGCAACCATAGTCAATTGTCTTCCGGGGGCCAGAGCAGGCGACATTGAAGGAAATTTGAAACTGCTGGCTAAGGCTAAGCGTAAATTTGGTAAGATTGTAATTCACGTCAGCAGTAATGACACCCGGTTACGCCAATCGGAGGTCACTAAAATTAACATTGAATCGGTGTGTAACTTTGCAAAAACAATGTCGGACTCTGTAGTTTTCTCTGGGCCCCTCCCCAATCTGACCGGGAGTGACATGTTTAGCCGCATGTTCTCCTTGAATTGCTGGCTGTCTGAGTGGTGTCCAAAAAATGAGGTGGGCTTCATAGATAATTGGCAAAGCTTCTGGGGAAAACCTGGTCTTGTTAGGAGAGATGGCATCCATCCCACTTTGGATGGAGCAGCTCTCATTTCTAGAAATCTGGCCAATTTTATTAAATCCTCCAAAACCGTGACTATCCAGGGTTGGGACCAGGAAGCAGAGTTGTAGTCTTACACACCTCTCTGCAGCTTCTCTCCCCCTGCCATCCCCTCATTACCCCATCCCCGTAGAGACGGTGCCTGCTCCCAGACCACCAATAACCAGCAAAAATCTATTTAAGCATAAAAATTCAAAAAGAAAAAATAATATAGCACCTTCAACTGCACCACAGACTAAAACAGTTAAATGTGGTCTAAACATTAGATCTCTCTCTTCTAAGTCCTTGTTAGTAAATGATATAATAATTGATCAACATATTGATTTATTCTGCCTTACAGAAACCTGGTTACAGCAGGATGAATATGTTAGTTTAAATGAGTCAACACCCCCGAGTCACACTAACTGCCAGAACGCTCGTAGCACGGGCCAAGGCGGAGGATTAGCAGCAATCTTCCACTCCAGCTTATTAATTAATCAAAAACCCAGACAGAGCTTTAATTCATTTGAAAGCTTGACTCTTAGTCTTGTCCATCCAAATTGGAAGTCCCAAAAAACAGTTTTATTTGTTGTTATCTATCGTCCATCTGGTCGTTACTGTGAGTTTCTCTGTGAATTTTCAGACCTTTTGTCTGACTTAGTGCTTAGCTCAGATAAGATAATTATAGTGGGCGATTTTAACATCCACACAGATGCTGAGAATGACAGCCTCAGCACTGCATTTAATCTATTGTTAGACTCGACTGGCTTTGCTCAAAATGTAAATGAGTCCACTTTAATCATACCTTAGATCTTGTTCTGACTTATGGTATGGAAATTGAAGACTTAACAGTATTCCCTGAAAACCCCCTTCTGTCTGATCATTTCTTAATAACATTTACATTTACTCTGATGGACTACCCAGCAGTGGGGAATAAGTTTCATTACAGCGGAAGTCTTTCAGAAGGCACTGTAACTAGGTTTAAGGATATGATTCCTTCTTTATGTTCTCTAATGCCATATACCAACACAGTGCAGAGTAGCTACCTAACTCTGTGAGTGAGATAGATTATCTCGTCAATAGTTTTATATCTGTTGTGAAAGTGTCGTGACACGGACCCACAACAGGGGGCGGTAATGAACGGACAATGGATAAGCCAAAAAGTAGCAATTTAATGTTGTGAATCGCACAACGAAGTACAGACAATAACAATATGGTGGAATGTCAATTATACACAAGGTGACATGTGGGCAGGCTCGACGATAGAAGACGTCTGGCGAGAGAAGAGCCGGATCCCACACAGCTTCCACCACCAACGGATCTGAAGAACACCGGAGCCGCCAAGCCCTGCGCCCCAGGTGGCCACTGTCTTCAGCAGTCAGACCCGGTACTGCTGGCAGAAAACAGAAACAGTATTGATGAGTGCGAGTTCGCACACTCAGTAATCCCACAGTCTGTGTTTAGTTAGGAGGGAGCACCTCCACCTCCAATCACACACTCGTGCAGCTCCTGTTTAACCACTTATCTGGTTTGGGGTGTAAGGCGAAGCCGTCGCAGTCCACACCAAACGCCAATCCCACAGATAAGAACACACCACAGGAAAATGGCTGCAAAGAAGTTCAGATTGTTACTCAATGTAAGTCAGCAGAGAAGTTACCTGAATGGTAGTTGATTTCTCGGCGAGGAGGTGGAGTCGCAGTCTGGCCTTTATGGAGATGGTGATGAGCTGACTGAGTGACAGCTGGTGCTGATGAAGAGTGACAGCTGTCACTCCCAGTGGCTCCGGCGCCCTCTCGTGCTTGAAGCCCGCACTCCAAGCAGGGCGCCATCTGGTGGTGGTGGGCCAGCAGTACCTCCTCTTCAGCGGCCCACACAACAGGACCCCCCCCTCTACAGGCTTGTCCGGGTGCCGCCGGTAGAAGTCGGCCAGGAGGGCCGGGTCCAGGATGAAGCTCCTCTTCACCCACGTTCGGGTCCATACCCCTCCCAGTCCACCAAATACTGGAACCCCCGGCCCTTTTGATGGACATCCAGGAGCCTGCGCACAGTCCAGGCAGGCTCTCCATCTATGATCCGGGCAGGAGGCGGCGCCGGTCCGGGGGTGCAGAGAGTTGACGTGTGGTAGGGTTTGATCCTTGAGATATGGAACATTGGATGAATCCGCAGTGAAGCTGAAGCTACCAGCTTCACTGCGGCCGGACTGAGGACTTTGGTTATGGCAAAAGGTCCTATGTACCTGTCCTTGAGCTTCTGGGATTCCACCTGCAGGGGGATGTCCTTTGTGGATAGCCAAACCTCCTGCCCGGGCTGGTATGCAGGGGCCGGGGAACGCCGGCGGTCTGCATGGGCCTTAGCCCTCATCTGGGCTCTGAGCAGGGCAGAGCGGGTGGTACGCCACACCCGACGGCACTTCCTCAGATGGGCCTGGACCGAGGGCACCCCGACCTCTCCCTCCACTAGCAGAAACAATGGGGGCTGGTACCCCAAACACACCTCAAATGGGGAGAGGCCGGTGGCAGATGAAACTTGGCTATTATGAGCGTACTCGATCCAGGCCAGATGGTCACTCCAGGCCGTCGGGTGCGCGGAGGTCACACAGCGGAGGGCCTGCTCCAGTTCCTGGTTCGTCCGCTCTGCGTGCCCGTTCGTCTAGGGGTGGTACCCAGACGAGAGACTGACGGTGGCCCCCAGTTCCCTGCAGAAACTCCTCCAGACCTGGGAGGAGAACTGAGGACCACGATCCGAGACAATGTCCGATGGAATCCCATGCAGACGCACGACATGGTGGACCAGGAGGTCTGCAGTCTCCTGGGCCATCGGGAGCTTCGGGAGGGCCACGAAGTGGGCCGCCTTGGAGAACCGGTCTACTATCGTGAGGATGGTAGTCATGCCCTGGGACGGCGGGAGGCCCGTGACAAAGTCCAGGCCGATGTGAGACCAGGGGCGATGAGGCACGGGCAGAGGCTGGAGGAGGCCTTGGGCCTTGTGGTGGTCGGCTTTGCCCCTGGCACAGGTGGTGCAGGCCTGGACATACTCCCGGACGTCGGCTTCCATAGACGCCCACCAGAAGCGCTGCCGGACCACTGCCACGGTCCTTCGCACCCCTGGATGACAGGAGAGCTTGGAATCGTGACAGAAGTCAAGGACCGCAGCCCTGGCCTCTGGTGGGACGTACAATTTGTCCTTCGGACCTGTCCCCGGGTCCGGGCTCCGTGTCAGGTCCTCCCGGACGGTCTTCTCCACGTCCCAGGTGAGGGTGGCCACGACAGTGGACTCGGGGATGATGGGTTCAGGGGGGTCTGACAGTTCGGTCTTGACCTCCTCTTCATGCACCTGGGACAGGGCATCAGATCGTTGGTTTTTCGTCCCGGGGCGGTAGGTGATCCGGAAGTCAAAACGCCCGAAGAACAGCGACCAGCGGGCTTGCCTGGGGTTCAGACGCCTGGCAGTCCGAATGTACTCCAGGTTCCGATGGTCCGTGAAAACTGTAAATGGTACCGATGCTCTCTCCAACAGGTGTCTCCAATCCTCACGAGCCTCCTTCACCGCAAGAAGTTCCCGATTGCCGACGTCATAGTTCCTTTCAGCCGGGGTCAACCTGCGGGAAAAGTAGGCACATGGATGGAGAACTTTGTCGGACTCCCCGCTCTGGGATAGCACGGCTCCTATCCCTGAGTCAGAGGCATCCACTTCAACTACAAACTGGTGATTGGGATTGGGCTGCACCAGAACCGGTGCAGTCGAGAACCGGCGTTTCAACTCCCTAAACGCGGCTTCGCACCCATCCGACCAGGTGAACGGGACTTTAGTGGAGGTCAGGGCTGTCAGGGGGCTACCTACCTGACTGTAGCCCTTGATGAACCTCCGGTAAAAATTTGCAAAACCGAGGAACTGTTGCAGTTTCCTACGGTTTGTTGGTTGGGGCCAATCTCTCACCGCCGCAACCTTGGCCGGATCAGGGGCGACGGAGTTGGAGGAGATTATGAACCCCAGGAAGGACAAAGAAGTGCGGTGGAACTCGCACTTCTCGCCCTTCACAAACAGCCGGTTCTCCAACAACCGCTGTAGGACCTGACGTACATGCTTGACATGGGTCTCAGGATCCGGAGAAAAGATGAGTATATCGTCTAGATATACGAAGACAAACCAATGCAGGAAGTCCCGCAAGACGTCATTAACCAACGCTTGGAACGTCGTGGGCGCATTGGTGAGGCCGAACGGCATGACCAGGTACTCAAAGTGACCTAACGGGGTATTAAATGCCGTCTTCCACTCGTCTCCCTCCCGGATCCGAACCAGGTGATAAGCATTCTTAAGATCCAATTTTGTGAAAACTTGGGCTCCATGCAAGGGCGTGAACACTGAATCCAACAGAGGTAGCGGGTATCGGTTGCGAACCGTGATCTCGTTCAGCCCTCTGTAATCAATGCATGGACGGAGTCCGCCGTCCTTCTTGCCCACAAAAAAGAAACCAGCACCCATCGGGGAGGTGGAGTTCCGGATCAACCCGGCAGCTAACGAGTCCCGGATGTAGGTCTCCATTGATTCGCGTTCCGGACGTGAGAGGTTGTACAGTCTGCTGGACGGGTACTCGGCGCCCGGTATCAAATCAATGGCACAATCGTATGGACGGTGTGGGGGCAGCGTGAGTGCCAGATCCTTGCTGAAGACGTCAGCAAGGTCATGGTACTCAGCTGGCAGATTGGGGGGGACTAATGCCTCCTCCTTAGCTGTCACACTGGGTGGAACCGAGGATCCTAAACACTCCCGGTGGCAGGTTTCACTCCACTGAACCACAACCCCATACGGCCAATCAGTCCGGGGATTGTGTTTTAACACCCATGGAAAACCCAAAATCACTCGGGAGGTAGAAGGTGTTACATAAAACACAATCTCCTCCCTGTGATTCCCAGACACCACCAATGTCACTGGCTGTGTCTGGTGTGTGATTAGTGGAAGAAGGGTGCCATCTAGTGCCCGCACCGACAATGGTGATGGTAAGGCCACTAGAGGGAACCCAACCTCCTTTGCCCATCTGCTATCCAGCAGATTCCCCTCCGACCCCGTGTCCACCAGTGCTGGGGCGTGAAGGGTTAGATCCCCACTCAGGATCGTGACTGGGATTTGTGCAGATCTTCGGTGTCTCCCCGAGTGGGTGTTGTGACCCACGCTTAGCCCAGTCTCTAAGGACGAGTGCTGCTGTTTTGACCGTTTGGGACATTCTCTCTGTGTGTGCTCGGTTGAGCTGCAGAGAAAACACTCTCCACGGATCAGCCTCCTTTGTCTCTGATCTGATCGTTTTTTGGCCCTGCTCGTTTCCATAGCAACGTCAGCAGGGGGAGCTGTCGTCACGTGAAGAGCCCTGGCTGTGGAGCGTGGGGAAGTCGGCTCCCTTTCGGACCCGGGAGGAAGAGGGACGGCTTGTGCCTGACCACGCCCTTCGGCTCGCTCCCGTCGGTGTTCTGTTAATCGGTTGTCTAACCGTATAACCAGGTCGATAAGCCCGTCTAAATCCCGCGGCTCGTCCTTCGCTACCAGGTGCTCCTTAAGGACCAGAGACAGTCCGTTTATAAAGGCAGCGCGGAGCGCAACAGCATTCCAGCCGGCTCGCGCTGCCGCGATGCGGAAGTCAACTGCATACTTCGCTGCGCTCCGACGCCCCTGCCGTATCGACAGCAGCACGCTTGAAGCGGTCTCGCCTCTATGAGGGTGGTCGAACACCTGTCAGAACTCCCTCACAAACTCAGTGTAAATTGTTAGGAGCCGTGAATTCTGCTCCCAGAGCGCCGTAGCTCAGGCGCGTGCCTCTACTCGAAGCAGATTTATAACGTAAGCCACCCGGCTAGCATCTGACGCATACATGACGGGACGCTGTGAAAAGACGAGCGAGCACTGCATCAAGAAGTCCGCGCACGTCTCCACACAGCCTCCGTACGGCTCCGGAGGGCTTATGTATGCTTCAGGGGAAGGTGGGGGGGTTCATTGAACGACCAGTGGAATGTCTGTCTCTGGCATTCGGTCAGCAGGAGGAGGTGCTGCAGCCGCGCCCTGAGCATGCGCTTCCACCTGGGCGGTGAGAGCCTCCATCCTACGATTGAGAAGAATGCTCTGCTCGGTGACTAAGTCCAACTGAGCAGTAAAAGCGGTTAAGATGTGCTGCAGCTCACCTAACACGCCTCCTGCTGGCGCCTGTGCACCTCGCTCTTCCAATGGCTGTTCAAGCGATGGTTGACGCCCCTCAGGATCCATGACGCTGGCCGAGAAATCCTGTTGTGAAAGTGTCGTGACACGGACCCACAACAGGGGGCGGTAATGAACGGACAATGGATAAGCCAAAAAGTAGCAATTTAATGTTGTGAATCGCACAACGAAGTACAGACAATAACAATATGGTGGAATGTCAATTATACACAAGGTGACGTGTGGGCAGGCTCGACGATACAAGACGTCTGGCGAGAGAAGAGCCGGATCCCACACAGCTTCCACCACCAACGGATCTGAAGAACACCGGAGCCGCCAAGCCCTGCGCCCCAGGTGGCCGCTGTCTTCACCAGTCAGACCCGGTACTGCTGGCAGAGAACAGAAACAGTATTGATGAGTGCGAGTTCGCACACTCAGTAATCCCACAGTCTGTGTTTAGTTAGGAGGGAGCACCTCCACCTCCAATCACACACTCGTGCAGCTCCTGTTTAACCACTTATCTGGTTTGGGGTGTGAGGCGAAGCCGTCGCAGTCCACACCAAACGCCAATCCCACAGATAAGAACACACCACAGGAAAACGGCTGCAAAGAAGTTCAGATTGTTACTCATTGTAAGTCAGCAGAGAAGTTACCTGAATGGTAGTTGATTTCTCGGCGAGGAGGTGGAGTCGCAGTCCGGCCTTTATGGAGATGGTGATGAGCTGACTGAGTGACAGCTGGTGCTGATGAAGAGTGACAGCTGTCACTCCCAGTGGCTCCGGCGCCCTCTCGTGCTTGAAGCCCGCACTCCAAGCAGGGCGCCATCTGGTGGTGGTGGGCCAGCAGTACCTCCTCTTCAGCGGCCCACACAACAATATCCTCATTGAGGACAACTTTGGATGCTGTAGCTCCTCTGAAAAAGAGAGCCTTAAATCAGAAGTGCCTGACTCCGTGGTATAACTCACAAATTCGCAGCTTAAAGCAGATAACCCGTAAGTTGGAGAGGAAATGGCGTCTCACTAATTTAGAAGATCTTCACTTAGCCTGGAAAAAGAGTCTGTTGCTCTATAAAAAAGCCCTCCGTAAAGCTAGGACATCTTACTACTCATCACTAATTGAAGAAAATAAGAACAACTCCAGGTTTCTTTTCAGCACTCAACTATTAGAGAAAAAATTACTCATAACCATCCCAAAGACATATGGTTATCTTTGGCTGCTTTCAGTGATGCCGGTATTTGGTTAGACTCTTTCTCTCTGATTGTTCTGTCTGAGTTATTTTCATTAGTTACTTCCTCCAAACCATCAACATGTCTATTAGACCCGATTCCTACCAGGCTGCTCAAGGAAGCCCTACCATTATTTAATGCTTCGATCTTAAATATGATCAATCTATCTTTGTTAGTTGGCTATGTACCACAGGCTTTTAAGGTGGCAGTAATTAAACCATTACTTAAAAAGCCATCACTTGACCCAGCTATCTTAGCTAATTATAGGCCAATCTCCAACCTTCCTTTTCTCTCAAAAATTCTTGAAAGGGTAGTTGTAAAACAGCTAACTGATCATCTGCAGAGGAATGGTCTATTTGAAGAGTTTCAGTCAGGTTTTAGAATTCATCATAGTACAGAAACAGCATTAGTGAAGGTTACAAATGATCTTCTTATGGCCTCAGACAGTGGACTCATCTCTGTGCTTGTTCTGTTAGACCTCAGTGCTGCTTTTGATACTGTTGACCATAAAATTTTATTGCAGAGATTAGAGCATGCCGTAGGTATTAAAGGCACTGCACTGCGGTGGTTTGAATCATATTTATCTAATAGATTACAATTTGTTCATGTAAATGGGGAATCTTCTTCACAGACTAAGGTTCATTATGGAGTTCCACAAGGTTCTGTGCTAGGACCAATTTTATTCACTTTATACATGCTTCCCTTAGGCAGTATTATTAGACGGTATTGCTTAAATTTTCATTGTTACGCAGATGATACCCAGCTTTATCTATCCATGAAGCCAGAGGACACACACCAATTAGCTAAACTGCAGGATTGTCTTACAGACATAAAGACATGGATTTCCTGCTTTTAAACTCAGATAAACTGAAGTTATTGTACTTGGCCCCACAAATCTTAGAAACATGGTGTCTAACCAGATCCTTACTGTGGATGGCATTACCCTGACCTCTAGTAATACTGTGAGAAATCTTGGAGTCATTTTTGATCAGGATATGTCATTCAATGCGCATATTAAACAAATATGTAGGACTGCTTTTTTGCATTTGTGCAATATCTTTAAAATTAGAAAGGTCTTGTCTCAGAGTGATGCTGAAAAACTAATTCATGCATTTATTTCCTCTAGGCTGGACTATTGTAATTCATTATTATCAGGTTGTCCTAAAAGTTCCCTGAAAAGCCTTCAGTTAATTCAAAATGCTGCAGCTAGAGTACTGACGGGGACTAGAAGGAGAGAGCATATCTCACCCATATTGGCCTCTCTTCATTGGCTTCCTGTTAATTCTAGAATAGAATTTAAAATTCTTCTTCTTACTTATAAGGTTTTGAATAATCAGGTCCCATCTTATCTTAGGGACCTCATATTATCATATCACCCCAATAGAGCGCTTCGCTCTCAGACTGCAGGCTTACTTGTAGTTCCTAGGGTTTGTAAGAGTAGAATGGGAGGCAGAGCCTTCAGCTTTCAGGCTCCTCTCCTGTGGAACCAGCTCTCAATTCAGATCAGGGAGACAGACACCCTCTCTACTTTTAAGATTAGGCTTAAAACTTTCCTTTTTGCTAAAGCTTATAGTTAGGGCTGGATCATGTGACCCTGAACTATCCCTTAGTTATGCTGCTATAGACTTAGACTGCTGGGGGGTTCCCATGATGCACTGAGTGTTTCTTTCTCTTTTTGCTCTGTATGCACCACTCTGCATTTAATCATTAGTGATTGATCTCTGCTCCCCTCCACAGCATGTCTTTTTCCTGACTCTCTGCCCTCAGCCCCAACCAGTCCCAGCAGAAGACTGCCCCTCCCTGAGCCTGGTTCTGCTGGAGGTTTCTTCCTGTTAAAAGGGAGTTTTTCCTTCCCACTGTCGCCAAGTGTTTGCTCACAGGGGGTCGTTTTGACCGTTGGGGTTTTTCTGTAATTATTGTATGGCTTTGCCTTACAATATAAAGCACCTTGGGGCAACTGTTTGTTGTGATTTGGCGCTATATAAATAAAATAAATTAGATTTTGATTTGATTTGATTATTCTGGGTGAGAAGATTATAAACAGACACGCAGAACACAATGTGCGGCTCTCCCTTCGCTCACTGCCTCCGGAGGTACGGATGCGGGACCCGCAAAGAATCCAAGTCCTCTCTCGGTGGTCACGGAGCTCTGCGGCTGAGATCAACATCCGGATCAAAACAGTGAGGGTAGTCTCTGGACCTGTTGCCAGATTTGGCACAATTCCGCACAGCAGACAGGAGGACAGCTGTGTGAGTGGCCCGCTGCGGCATTTACTGAGCCCACAGAAAGTGCATCGGAGGCAGTGAGAGCAATCGCAGTGATGCCGACCAGTGCCGCGAACGGCCCGCCTGATAAGGACGCAGAACACAATGCGCCATTAAAAAAAAAGCATGCAAAATTGCTTTAAAAAAATCCGCGAAAGGTGAACCGCGTTATAGCGAGGGACCAATGTACTGAAAATGAATGAATAAAAATCACAGAAGATGAACCAGATTTTTTTGACAAAATGTATTAATTGTCTCTCAGTGCTAATGCTATACCATATGATAGGAATACAATGAGGCAACAACAGGTGACTGTCGAGTGTCGACTCAGCCTTCTCATTGGATGGGGTGGGCCTTGCTGACAAGTGGGCGGGCCCAGGCCCATCCAGACCCACCCTTGGCTACGCGTAAGCTTTCAGACATTATTGGCATGAATGTCTTTCCATACCTCTGAGCTGATTCTTACAGCTGCTGTGCTTCACTTCAGGAATTTGGAAAGAAATACTGCACGTTTCATTTTGGGAGGACAAAACGTTTTAGTCGATTATAGTTTCTTGTCTGTATTACAACATTTGGAAAGAGGTGTCATTTTATTTAAAGCGGCAATTCATTTTGAAGTTATTCCGACCGGACTCTGTCTCAGCAGAGAGCCGCGCAGTGTTTCGAGCTGTGTGAACGGAACGGAGGACGATTCTCGTTTCTTGACTGCAACAAGACAAGAGGCCCAGTTAGTGACTTACACCATACAAAAGTGACTCATGACATTTTAATGGCTTTGAGAGGGGTTAAGAAGACTTACCGCTTCTGAAGAGCAGCGAATCAAAGAACCACGAGTCATTGAATCGAAGCATTGCTTCAATGGTTCACTGCTTCAAAGTGGAGTCACACTGCAGAAATGGTTGATTACAGAGTCGCTGCAGACCAAACCCTGAATATCCGACTTTATTTGTACGTCCGTATGACTCTGAAACTTGTAAAAATCCGTATAATTTACGGACTATAGGTTGACATGAAAACCAAAGCTGTGTTCACCGCGGGGACACTTTCGGCACTATTCGGGATTATTCAAGTTTTTTTTTTTTTTACCGATGACGAACGATGCCTAAAAAATTTGACCGATGAAACTGCATCGGTCCAAACCAGTCTGGATCCGGGCCTTATATGGTATGCTCCCCCACCTTCTGACATATATGTGTGTACTTGAAACATGCTATGTCAGTCTTATGTGCAAAACCATGTCAGAATAGTATCTTTGTTTCTGCAAGTTTGTATTTTTAGCAGCATTGACTTGTTTCCAACACCTGTTTCTTGTTTGTCACATTCAGAATTTTCTGGGACTGCATTTGCCCAGATTTGAAACCAGAAATCGTTGCCTCTAGGGACTAGTGTCTACACATAAGTATCAATGGACCATATGCTAATTTACTAAATTCTGAAAGTTAGAAAAGGAAATCAGAAAAGCTATCTGGGACCTCAGAAAGCCCATCTGCAATTATTGCTTGATCTCCAAAATCAGTCTATACAAGCGAAATTATGTTCAGTATGAGTGTTGTCATTAGTGCCACTTCAAAAATTAAATTCATGATAAGTAATTTATCCTAAACTTATGATCTGTTGTTTGTTCAAACTTATGCAAAAACAAATCTTGAGAAAAAAAATACAGTATGCGATAGTTAATAATTATTAAGAGCCTGTTCTTTCATATTTATGAATACATTTTACCATATTGCAGTTGTTGTTTTTTAATGAGAACTCAGCCTATCATTCTTTCTGAGTTCTACACATGTGGTGATACCTTATTTACACCAGGATGTTAATAAAATCAATGCTGGCTATTCTCAGAATAAAGTACTTATATCCACAGTTTCAAATTGCATAAGTCAAATGGTGTCCACTTTATGGTCTTCTCAAAACATTAAAATTACTGTTCTGGATGCTCAGAATACATCTGAGATTATCTACAAACCATTGGCTTCTGGGGGCCTAAAGTGGCCCCCAGACCCCCGGCCTGTGGACTTCGGCCCTGCGGGCCTCGCACTTTGTCCCCCTCAGTTTCTAGTTCTAAATTGTGCCCTTGTCAGTCTGTTGCTGAAGGTGCTTTGACAGGATCAGTGTGGTATGCAGATGGTGGGAGGTGTTGCCAAGGATGCTGCACAGTTTCCTCAACATCCTCTGACACCTCCATCACAGACTCCAGCTAGCTGCCTTAAAACTAATGAGCAACTAACTAAGCAAAAATTAATGAATTTTCGTGACATTTTTCTCATCGCTTTTGCATCTTACCTGTGAAGGCGTCATCAGAGTGTGTTGGTAGTAGTCACATGACAATACCGTCGGTTTGAGAGTTTGCAGCACGAGAGTTGTGCACAAGGCGGAACAGACTTGGCACTAAGCGTGTGAGTTATTTGTGATTTATTCTTTGTAACAAAATCAGACATTTTAGTGAAATGTATGGAGGCGTGAGCGTTTGGACAAACTGTTGCTCGTGCATCCGCCCACCTTCTCTTTAGGCTGAATATTGCACGTATGCTTAGGGCGTTCTGACGGGTTTATATGTCTGTACTAAAGGAGGTGGTGGATGCAGCAGTGGTTCTTCCACAAGCAGATCTTTGTAGTTAAAGTCATTAATGTTACAGAAATCAAGGGGCAAACAGTCTTTATATAGTAATTTATTAATTTTGGTGAATGTCATCGGGGCAATTTACATCTTTTACCAGTGCCAGAGTACAATACTTTATAATTACAACATGTACAGGTTCAGTTTGCCTTTTTACATCAAACAATGGAGATGAGCTCTGAAAGAAACAGTATTAATGCTGTAACACACAAAGTGAAACAAATCACACTCCATCAGGACACATTTAGTTTGCTCACTGACGCCACCTCCTGGACTGTATGTGTCTGACTCTGTGAGCATCACGACAAGAAGTGACAACCTGCCAACGTACAGCCAGTGGCCCAGCAGTGAATGATTGACAGGTTTACTGAACACAAGCAAAGCATCAAAAAACGGACACATACCGTCATCAGTCACCAAAATTCCCACAATGCTGCACTCCGGGACTCCTTTATGACACGTAATGCAACAGTCCTACTGCACAAAGCAGGCTTTAAACGCAGACACGTGTTAACACCGTGTGTGTGAAAATGTGTGCACACTTTAGTTCATCTGCCTGAGACTCAGCAGAGTCCCAGGATTCATTCACGTGTGGCCTCAGAGCAGTTTGTATTCATCAGGTTGGCTCTGGCTGATTTGTATTTGACACTCATCCTTTAATAGAAAAGATAAAATATGCAAATTTAGGAAAGCTGAGTGCTTCGAGATAGCAACTTGAAGGTTAAGATTGATTCAGCAGTATTCACTTAAAAAAGGGGGTCTGCACACACAAAAAGAAAAAGAAGAAAAAAGAAACTAAACAAGAAATAAATTTTAAAAAAGGTTCCTGCAAAAGCTCATGTTCTCCGTCTCGTTGAGCAGGATGATGTGAAGAAGCGATTCAGTGCCAATCAGGGAAATACGCAATAAAAGAAACGCTGAGTATCACGTATCTGCACACTTGTTGTCATCACATGTGTCAAATAATAGTTCTTTATTTTTTTCCCACCTTTAAATCGAGCTTGCAGCAGATTCGATCATTTTCGGGATTGTTGTCGTTTTTTTTTTCGATATTACGAATCACACATTTGTGTTTGGATTTTAACAAGCACGTCCATTAATAATTTATAGTCACTTCCAAATAAATAAACAAATGAATAAATAAACAAGCAGGCAAACAAACATCAACAAACACATTTTTTTTGTTTTGTTTTGTTTTTCAAGTATAAATGGTGATCTGGTGTCCAATTCTGATACTCTTGAAAAATAAGCTGATAAAAGTTATTTATCACATTGTTGTCTTCAAAGGGATAAAATACAGCGTTTGGGGGGGGGGGGGGGCAGAGCTGATACGAGTATACATCTACTCAAGTCAAACTGGTCAAGAAAGTTTTGAAATGTAAAATCTTAAGTTTGACAAAATACAGAGATTTAAATCCACTTCATGCGTCGTCCTTTCAGAGCACCGACACGCGTCACGTGACGTCCACGTGCTCGTTCCGGGCCGGCAAGACGAGAAAGCTCTCACCGTGTCTTTGCCAAAGTCTCTGCAGCCACAGTCCCTCCAGTGTAGAAAAAATACATTTTTTTAAAAGTCTCTTCACACACAGTGTTTTGACCTTCAAAGCTTTTCGTCTGCTGTGATGTGATTTAACTCCCACTGAGGACTTTTAACACCGCTGAGGTTCTCGTGGGGACAAAGCACGACGGACACGTCCAGGATCTGGTGTGATGGAGGACCCCCCCACAGAAAACATAAACGGGGCGGACGGGGGGCGGACAGGGGGCGGACGGGGGGCGGTGTAAAACGGTTCTGACACAGTGTTTGTGCTGTGTGTTGTGAACACACACTTCTCAAAGACACAGCCTGGAAAAACAAACAAACACATAAGATAGCGGCACGGACGTTTGGGCTAAAGCACGGTGGCATTGTGACCCTCCATCCGAGGCAACCTGGGGTCCTGCACTGTCCCCATGGTAACCAGCAGTGGACGGTTGTCCTCAGATAGACCCACTCGCCCCAGAGATGCAGAGGTGGGAAGGGAGACGCCCCTCTGGTGGGTGACTGCGGCGGACACGGTGGCGCCCGGCTGTGGTTGAGAAGGTGGCGCTGTAGGGGGGGTGGGGCTGGCATGGCCGGCCTCCACCGGCAGGCTTTGCTCCTGGTAGCCGTAGCCGATGTTCCCACAGGGAAAGCGTCGCAGTCTGTAGAGGGGCAACGGGGGCAAGGCAGCTGAATCTAAGAGCAGTGGTGACGGGGCGGCAGGAGGGGACGGGGGGGGTAACAGGGGTCTGCACAGGCCCTGCTGCTGATGGAACAGCTGGAGCTGGTGCTGCTGCTGCTGGAGCTGGAACTGCTTGTGAGGGTGCTGAAGGCCCAGTGTTCCTGCCATCTCTGCCACAGTTCGCCCCACATGCTCCTGCCCCTCCCCAGGCACCCTGCCACTGCTGGCCCCCACTCCACCCACCCCTGCCTTTCTCTGCTGCTGCTTCCTCTGCTGCTGCTGATGCAGGAACCAGGAGCCATATGTGGGGTTCCAGAGGCTGGTTGTCTTTCCATTATGGCTCTCCTTTTCTGGGGGGTGGTTCTGGGTGAATGCCAGGTTTACGTGGCCCCCCTCCTGACTAGGCTGGGTGGAGACTTGTGATGCCTTGGCAGTGAGCGTTGAGGTTGTTGTGGCAGTGACTGCGCTGGTGGTCGTCACGGCCGCTGAGGTCTGTGCGTGTGGCTGCTGGTGGAGGTGTGTCTGGACCTGAGCCGACGTCTGTGCTTTGGCTTCTGATGGTGTGCTCATGGGGACGACGTGCTGCCCACCTCGTTGGCTCTCTTCTGCAGGATAGGACGGGGGAGGCTGCGGCACCTCCCCATCTGGCACCTGAGCGTTCACCAGCAGGGTTGAGGTTGACTGATCATCTGAGCGCATGGGTACAGGTTCCTCTTCTTCCTGGATAGGCCCATACTCTATAGGCAGGGCCATGGTCACCACATCAGGGTCCTAAAAAAGGGCGGAACATCAACCGATCAGCACTGCATGCTCAGAGGGGTTTGTGTGATTATTCTGGAGTCCTGCAGCAGGATCTGCTCAGCTACCTGTAAGCAGTATTCAATCCTCTCCAGGATAGTCGAGAAGTTTGGTCTGTCGTCAGGCTGGTGCTGCCAGCTCTGAGTCATGATACGGTACCTGAAAATACACAAAGTACACTTTTCTCACAATGGTTCCCAGAGCTTAGCTCAAGATTGAGTTAAGACTTTAGGCTTTTTTTAATAAAATGAAATTTAAGATCAACATCACAATAAGCTAAGTGATGGCCAAGTGCTGCAGGAAGACCTGGTAGCAGTGCCTGGTGCTGGTGTCCGAGGAGAAGGTGGAGGTGTAGTGGAGACAAATGCAGAACCAGAACAGAACTGGGGCAAAGCTGGCATCTGTCGGCGCACTGATTTGGCATTCCTGTGTTTCTCACCTGGCGTGTGGGATGCAGCTGCCTAAGATTCCCATCGTGCTGAGTTTGGAGGAATTATTGCATAAAACCCACTGAGACTCGAACACATTCCCTGGTACTGGTTTAAGCCACGCTGCATAATCATTCTTGAAAAGTCAGTTTTCATGAATTTCCCCATGTTGTCAGGTTACGCCAAGCTAATTAAAAGTGTGTTTTTTTTAAGAGCGTCCTGGCAAAAAACAAAGGAGATTATTTGGTTCTGTTGTCTTGATTTGTGTAGCATTGCGAGCAGCTTTCACCGAATTATTAAAAAATATAACGCAATGCTAAAATACCCTAGACCGTACAAACATGTTGTACATTATGTAACTCCATAGAAAGTTAGCTTTGAGTTAGCGGAAGTTAGCATGCACGCTGACATTCCCGAAATGTCTTATAAATCACTCCAGAGGTGTTATTAGGTTCCAAAAACAGCATTTTCATTTTTAGAAATGTTTATTTCTTGCTAGCTTTTACAGAATATATGGGAAAGGTGTTATTTCTAGCCAAAAAGGAGGCAAAGTTAGCAGCTACCGACACCAGGAAGTGATGTCACCATGCTAATGTCTGCGGGATCATACCATAAAAATAGGAACAGAATGTAACTTTTTACCCTTTTAAAATAGGTCAAACTTGTCCAAGGTCTGTGCCCCAAGAATGTTTGAATTTAAAGTGTCTGGCAGTAACAGGACTGGACTTATACTGTGGACGGATGGACAGACGGGCAAAAAGCCTTCGCAATACCCAATGGCCATATTTGATAGCCTCAGGTAAAACATTATATCGCCATTTATTTGGATTTTTAGTCATTGCAATGTCAGAAGAAAACGTCAATAAAATCTTTCCTGTGTCTTGGCATTTTAAAGACTTTTGAAATACTGGTTTGACATTTTAATACCAATTAAGACCTTATTTTTAGATGAATGATTTCAGTGTCTGTTCAGACTCCTTCAGGATCTGCAGGAACCCCGTCTCACGTCCTTGGAAGATCTACAGCAGTGATGTTATTTTTCATTTTGTCAGTGACCCCCTTGATTAGATGGCAGGAGTTATTTTGCTAAGGATGAAAACCTGCACGCTCTTGGTCCTTTATGCAACCACTTTGAGATGATTGATGTTTTCCAGACAAGCTATTTTCTTTTACTATGAACTAAAAAGCCTGATGGACGTGTCAACAAAAAGCAGTCCTCATTTTCATCACTCCAGATGGGAGTGTGAGGGATTATGGTAAATGGCAGCGCACACAAGGGGAGGATCCAGCAACAAGTACAGTGCATCTGGATACGTGGACGCGCGGCGCTGATTGCAGCCTTGACTGCTGCCCCTTGCTGTGAGGCTCCTTTGAAACAGCGGATTAATAGAACAACACGCACAGGTAAGAGCAAAAGCACACCTTCACAAAGAAAATGTGAGGCGGATTGCAAAATCAAATCAAATCAATTTTATTTATATAGCGCCAAATCACAACAAACAGTCGCCCCAAGGTGCTTTATATTGTAAGGCAAAAGCCATAATTACAGAAAAACCCCAACGGTCAAAACGACCCCCTATGAGCAAGCACTTGGCGACAGTGGGAAGGAAAAACTCCCTTTTAACAGGAAGAAACTGAGCAGAAAATGAGCAGTGATTTATGTGTACGAGGAGACAACGCTCACATGGCTGATCCAATCCAATCCACTTTATGTATATAGCACATTTAAACAACAGAACAGTTTCCAAAGTGCTGCACATAAAAATGATTATACAACTATACAAAACAATAAACCCACTCAGATACTAATAAATAAATAAACATAAAAACAATAAATAAATAAAATACTAGGCCAAAGACAACAGAGGACCATACAACTCATGCAGAGCTAAAAGCCAGAGAATAAAAGTGGGTCTTCAGACGAGACTTAAAACACTCCACTGTGGGGGCTGTTTGAACGTGGAGAGGCAGAGCGTTCCAGAATCTGGGCCCAGCCACAGAGAAGGCCCTGTCCCCCCTGGTCTTAAGTCTCGTCCTAGGCACCACAAGCTGGAGCTGGTCCTCAGACGTCAAAGCACGCGCTGGGGAGTAAATTTGGAGGAGGTCTAAAATATATTGTGGGGCCAGTCCATTTAAAACTTTAAAAACAAATAATAAAATTTTAAAATCAATTCTAAAATTAACAGGGAGCCAGTGCAAAGACGCAAGAATAGGTGTAATATGTTCATGGTTTTTGCTCCCAGTTAAGAGGCGTGCAGCAGCGTTCTGGACTAACTGCAATCTGTGAAGTGTATTTTGATTAATTCCATAAAAAAGTGAATTGCAGTAGTCCAGGCATGAAGAAATAAAAGCATGCATGACGCATTTCAAGTCAGAAAAGGATAAAATTGATTTAATTTTGGTTAAAAGACGAAGCTGATAAAAGCTGGATTTAACAACTGCCTTGACCTGCCTGTCCAGTTTAAGATCAATCAATCAATCAATCAATTTTTTTTTATATAGCGCCAAATCACAACAAACAGTTGCCCCAAGGCGCTTTATATTGTAAGGCAAGGCTATACAATAATTATGTAAAACCCCAACGGTCAAAACGACCCCCTGTGAGCAAGCACTTGGCTACAGTGGGAAGGAAAAACTCCCTTTTAACAGGAAGAAACCTCCAGCAGAACCAGGCTCAGGGAGGGGCAGTCTTCTGCTGGGACTGGTTTGGGCTGAGGGAGAGAACCAGGAAAAAGACATGCTGTGGAGGGGAGCAGAGATCGATCACTAATGATTAAATGCAGAGTGGTGCATACAGAGCAAAAAGAGAAAGAAACAGTGCATCATGGGAACCCCCCAGCAGTCTACGTCTATAGCAGCATAACTAAGGGATGGTTCAGGGTCACCTGATCCAGCCCTAACTATAAGCTTTAGCAAAAAGGAAAGTTTTAAGCCTAATCTTAAAAGTAGAGAGGGTGTCTGTCTCCCTGATCTGAATTGGGAGCTGGTTCCACAGGAGAGGAGCCTGAAAGCTGAAGGCTCTGCCTCCCATTCTACTCTTACAAACCCTAGGAACTACAAGTAAGCCTGCAGTCTGAGAGCGAAGCGCTCTATTGGGGTGATATGGTACTACGAGGTCCCTAAGATAAGATGGGACCTGATTATTCAAAACCTTATAAGTAAGAAGAAGAATTTTAAATTCTATTCTAGAATTAACAGGAAGCCAATGAAGAGAGGCCAATATGGGTGAGATATGCTCTCTCCTTCTAGTCCCCGTCAGTACTCTAGCTGCAGCATTTTGAATTAACTGAAGGCTTTTTAGGGAACTTTTAGGACAACCTGATAATAATGAATTACAATAGTCCAGCCTAGAGGAAATAAATGCATGAATTAGTTTTTCAGCATCACTCTGAGACAAGACCTTTCTGATTTTAGAGATATTGCGTAAATGCAAAAAAGCAGTCCTACATATTTGTTTAATATGCGCTTTGAATGACATATCCTGATCAAAAATGACTCCAAGATTTCTCACAGTATTACTAGAGGTCAGGGTAATGCCATCCACAGTAAGGATCTGGTTAGACACCATGTTTCTAAGATTTGTGGGGCCAAGTACAATAACTTCAGTTTTATCTGAGTTTAAAAGCAGGAAATTAGAGGTCATCCATGTCTTTATGTCTGTAAGACAATCCTGCAGTTTAGCTAATTGGTGTGTGTCCTCTGGCTTCATGGATAGATAAAGCTGGGTATCATCTGCGTAACAATGAAAATTTAAGCAATACCGTCTAATACTGCCTAAGGGACTGCATGTATAAAGTGAATAAAATTGGTCCTAGCACAGAACCTTGTGGAACTCCATGATTAACTTTAGTCTGTGAAGAAGATTCCCCATTTACATGAACAAATTGTAATCTATTAGACAAATATGATTCAAACCACCGCAGCACAGTGCCTTTAATACCTATGGCATGCTCTAATCTCTGTAATAAAATTTTATGGTCAACAGTATCAAAAGCAGCACTGAGGTCTAACAGAACAAGCACAGAGATGAGTCCACTGTCCAAGGCCATAAGAAGATCATTTGTAACCTTCACTAATGCTGTTTCTGTACTATGATGAATTCTAAAACCTGACTGAAACTCTTCAAATAGACCATTCCTCTGCAGATGATCAGTTAGCTGTTTTACAACTACCCTTTCAAGAAGTTTTGAGAGAAAAGGAAGGTTGGAGATTGGCCTATAATTAGCTAAGATAGCTGGGTCAAGTGATGGCTTTTTAAGTAATGGTTTAATTACTGCCACCTTAAAAGCCTGTGGTACATAGCCAACTAACAAAGATAGATTGATCATATTTAAGATCGAAGCATTAAATAATGGTAGGGCTTCCTTGAGCAGCCTGGTAGGAATGGGGTCTAATAAACATGTTGATGGTTTGGATGAAGTAACTAATGAAAATAACTCAGACAGAACAATCGGAGAGAAAGAGTCTAACCAAATACCGGCATCACTGAAAGCAGCCAAAGATAACGATACGTCTTTGGGATGGTTATGAGTACTTTTTTCTCTAATAGTTAAAATTTTGTTAGCAAAGAAAGTCATGAAGTCATTACTAGTTAAAGTTAATGGAATACTCAGCTCAATAGAGCTCTGGCTACAGTGCTGAAAAGAAACCTGGGGTTGTTCTTATTTTCTTCAATTAGTGATGAGTAGAAAGATGTCCTAGCTTTACGGAGGGCTTTTTTATAGAGCAACAGACTCTTTTTCCAGGCTAAGTGAAGATCTTCTAAATTAGTGAGACGCCATTTCCTCGCCAACTTACGGGTTATCTGCTTTAAGCTACGAGTTTGTGAGTTATACCACGGAGTCAGGCACTTCTGATTTAAAGCTCTCTTTTTTAGAGGAGCTACAGCATCCAAAGTTGTCTTCAATGAGGATGTAAAACTATTGACGAGATACTCTATCTCACTTACAGAGTTTAGGTAGCTACTCTGCACTGTGTTGGTATATGGCATTAGAGAACATAAAGAAGGAATCATATCCTTAAACCTTGTTACAGCGCTTTCTGAAAGACTTCTAGTGTAATGAAACTTATTCCCCACTGCTGGGTAGTCCATCAGAGTAAATGTAAATGTTATTAAGAAATGATCAGACAGAAGGGAGTTTTCAGGGAATACTGTTAAGTCTTCTATTTCCATACCATAAGTCAGAACAAGATCTAAGATATGATTAAAGTGGTGGGTGGACTCATTTACTTTTGAGCAAAGCCAATAGAGTCTAATAATAGATTAAATGCAGTGTTGAGGCTGTCATTCTCAGCATCTGTGTGGATGTTAAAATCGCCCACTATAATTATCTTATCTGAGCTAAGCACTAAGTCAGACAAAAGGTCTGAAAATTCACAGAGAAACTCACAGTAACGACCAGGTGGACGATAGATAATAACAAATAAAACTGGTTTTTGGGACTTCCAATTTGGATGGACAAGACTAAGAGTCAAGCTTTCAAATGAATTAAAGCTCTGTCTGGGTTTTTGATTAATTAATAAGCTGGAATGGAAGATTGCTGCTAATCCTCCGCCCCGGCCCGTGCTACGAGCATTCTGACAGTTAGTGTGACTCGGGGGTGTTGACTCATTTAAACTAACATATTCATCCTGCTGTAACCAGGTTTCTGTAAGGCAGAATAAATCAATATGTTGATCAATTATTATATCATTTACCAACAGGGACTTAGAAGAGAGAGACCTAATGTTTAATAGACCACATTTAACTGTTTTAGTCTGTGGTGCAGTTGAAGGTGCTATATTATTTTTTCTTTTTGAATTTTATGCTTAAATAGATTTTTGCTGGTTATTGGTAGTCTGGGAGCAGGCACCGTCTCTACGGGGATGGGGTAATGAGGGGATGGCAGGGGGAGAGAAGCTGCAGAGAGGTGTGTAAGACTACAACTCTGCTTCCTGGTCCCAACCCTGGCTAGTCACGGTTTGGAGGATTTAAGAAAATTGGCCAGATTTCTAGAAATGAGAGCTGCTCCATCCAAAGTGGGATGGATGCTGTCTCTCCTAACAAGACCAGGTTTTCCCCAGAAGCTTTGCCAATTATCTATGAAGCCCACCTCATTTTTTGGACACCACTCAGACAGCCAGCAATTCAAGGAGAACATGCGGCTAAACATGTCACTCCCGGTCTGATTGGGGAGGGGCCCAGAGAAAACTACAGAGTCCGACATTGTTTTTGCAAAGTTACACACCGATTTAATGTTAATTTTAGTGACCTCCGATTGGCGTAACCGGGTGTCATTACTGCCGACTGTGAATTACAATCTTACCAAATTTACGCTTAGCCTTAGCCAGCAGTTTCAAATTTCCTTCAATGTCGCCTGCTCTGGCCCACGGAAGACAATTGACTATGGTTGCTGGTGTCGCTAACTTCACATTTCGCAAAACAGAGTCGCCAATAACCAGAGTTTGATCCTCGGCGGGTGTGTCGTCGAGTGGGGAAAAACGGTTAGAGATGTGAACGGGTTGGCGGTGTACACGGGGCTTCTGTTTAGGGCTACGCTTCCTCCTCACAGTCACCCAGTCAGCCTGCTTTCCCGGCTGCTCGGGATCTGCCAGGGGGTAACTAACGGCGGCTAAGCTACCTTGGTCCGCACCGACTACAGGGGCCTAGCTAGCTGTAGAATTTTCCATGGTGCGGAGCCGAGTCTCCAATTCGCCCAGCCTGGCCTCCAAAGCTACGAATAAGCTACACTTATTACAAGTACCGTTACTGCTAAAGGAGGCCGAGGAATAACTAAACATTTCACACCCAGAGCAGAAAAGTGCGGGAGAGACAGGAGAAGCCGCCATGCTAAATCGGCTAAGAGCTAGTAGCTACGCTAAGCTAGCGGATTCCTAAAAACACGCAAAGTGAATAATGTGTAAATAATTTAGAGGTGATTCAGCAGAAGGAGTGCTTTAGTTAAGGCACGTAAAGATTACACTGGGAAACAAATCGTCATCTAGATAACTAGATCAATCTAACTGCACAGATTAAACAGCTAACAGATACAGAAAAACACCGCTGTGCTCCGGAACAGGAAGTGATACAATACCGCAGTGAGAGCCAACCACCAGAGTCCATAATGACGCCAAGGTTGGTGGCTGTGGGCTTCATGTGTTGACTGAGAGGGCCCAGGTCTAATCGAACTGTGGAACCAACACTGGGCCCAAACACCATCACCTCGGTTTTGTTCTCATTTAAGCTAAGAAAATTTTGAGCCAACCAAGGCTGAGGGTATTTTAGCATTGTGTTGTAATTTAAAAAACAGTGCAAATGCTAAAATACCCTCAGCCGTATGAACATTGTGTTTTTTATAATTTGCAGTTGTTTAATTAATTATTAAGATCATGTTGTCTTACATACAGTTTGCACATTTTCAAATCAAATCATTTGTTCACATACAAATCAAGAAATATTTGCAGATCACCTTCTGTGCATTTGTAGGTATTAATAAGACAAATTTAACTCCATAGGAAGTTAGCTTTGAGTTAGCAGAAGTTAGCGTGCACGCTAACATTTGCAACATGTCTTGTAAATTACTCCAGAGACGTTATCAGGTTATATAAACAACGTTTCCAGTTTTAGAAATGTTTATTTCTCGTTAGCTTTTACATAATATATGAAATGGACTTTTGCAGCCAGCTACCAGCCTGTGATGTCACCATGCTAATATCTGTGAGGTGTCTTCTAAATAAGTTCAGAGGTGTTATTGGGATCCAAAAATGGCGTTTTCAGTTTTAGAAGTGTTTATTTCTCATTAGCTTTTACATATATATAAAATGGACTTTTGCAGCCAGCTACCAGCCTGTGATGTCACCATGCTAATATCTGCGAGGTGTCTTCTAAATAAGTTCAGAGGTGTTATTGGGATCCAAAAATGGCATTTTCAGTTTTAGAAGCGTTTATTTCTTGTTAGCTTTTACATAATATATGAAATGGACTTTTGCAGCCAGCTACCAGCCTGTGATGTCACCATGCTAATATCCGCGAGGTGTCTTCTAAATAAGTTCAGAGATGTTATTGGATCCAAAAAGTAGGGTTTTCAGTTTTAGAAGTGCTTATTTCTCGCGAGCTGTTATATAATATATGACACAGAGTATTTACACACAAACAAAACTGAGTTTTGCAGCTAGCTACCAGCCCGTGACGTCACCATGCTAATGCCTGCGAAATGTCTTGTAAATAAGTTCAGAGGGTGTTATTGGGATCCAAAACAGCAAGTGTTTATTTCTCGCTTGCCTTTACGTAATATATGAGAAATGTATATAAACACACAAAACAAAGCGGTTTTGGAGAGACGGGCGACTGACGTCACGGTGCAGCTCTACTCTGATTAGCTGTCATCTCCGCCACTCATAAACAAAACTGAACAGATTGAAACAGAATGTGACATTTTAACCTCTTAAAATAGGTCAATGTTAGCCATCTTTGAAGGTTTCCAAGGTCTGTGTCCCAAGACTGTTCCCTGTGAATTTGAAGAGTCTGGCAGTAATAGGACTGGACTTATACTGAACACAGACAGACGGACAGACAGACATAAAGCCTTCGCAATATCTGATGGCCGTATTTGATGGTCTCCGGTAATGATATACTACCAGGGTGCGAGGTGAGGCAAAACAGCCATGCTACTGGCCCAAAATATGCATGGCAACGTTTTTTTATTTTTTTTTTTGCAAGTTTTCATTTGTCATCTTTGAATCATGTCGGTCTTTTCATTGAAATCTAATGGATTTATTTCTCCTGTGGAAAGTCTTTAATCAAAACCAATAATTAGTTGCAGCCCCACAGTGTAAGTACTTAAACCAGAGGTCTTCAACTTGTTCCAGAAAGGGCTGAGAGGGTGCAGGTTGTCTTTGGAACCACACACTCCAGCAGGTGAGTTAATCAGTGAGATCACCACCCACTCTACCAGATGAGTTAATCAGTGTGATCACCACCCACTCCAGCAGGTGAGTTAACCAGTGAGATCACCACCCACTCTACCAGGTGAGTTAATCAGTGTGATCACCACCCACTCCACCAGGTGAGTTAACCAGTGAGATCACCACACAATTCACCAGGTGAGTTAATCAGTGTGATCACCACCCACTCCAGCAGGTGAGTTAATCAGTGAGATCACCACACAATTCACCAGGTGAGGTAACCAGTGAGATCACCACAGACTCCAGCAGGTGAGTTAATCAGTGAGATCACCACCCACTCCACCAGGTGAGTTAACCAGTGAGATCACCACCCACTCCAGCAGGTGAGTTAATCAGTGAGATCACCACACAATTCACCAGTGAGTTAACCAGTGAGATCACCACCCACTCCACCAGGTGAGGTAACCAGTGAGATCACCACAGACTCCAGCAGGTGAGTTAATCAGTGAGATCACCACCCACTCCACCAGGTGAGTTAACCAGTGAGATCACCACAGACTCCAGCAGGTGAGTTAATCAGTGAGATCACCACAGACTCCAGCAGGTGAGTTAACCAGTGAGATCACCACCCACTCCAGCAGGTGAGTTAATCAGTGAGATCACCACATAATTCACCAGGTGACTTAACCAGCAAGATCACCACAGACTCCAGCAGGTGAGTTAATCAGTGAGATCACCACCCACTCCAGCAGGTGAGTTAATCAGTAGGATCACCACACAATTCACCAGGTGAGTTAACCAGTGAGATCACCACAGACTCCAGCAGGTGAGTTAATCAGTGAGATCACCACCCACTCCAGCAGGTGAGTTAACCAGTGAGATCACCACAGACTCCAGCAGGTGAGTTAATCAGTGAGATCACCACCCACTCCAGCAGGTGAGTTAACCAGTGAGATCACCACAGACTCCAGCAGGTGAGTTAATCAGTGAGATCACCACCCACTCCAGCAGGTGAGTTAACCAGTGAGATCATCAACCATCATAGATAATTGGCAAAGCTTCTGGGGAAAACCTGGTCTTGTTAGGAGAGACGGCATCCATCCCACTTTGGATGGAGCAGCTCTCATTTCTAGAAATCTGGCCAATTTTCTTAAATCCTCCAAACCGTGACTATCCAGGGTTGGGACCAGGAAGCAGAGTTGTAGTCGTACACACCTCTCTGCAGCTTCTCTCCCCCTGCCATCCCCTCATTACCCCATCCCCGTAGAGACGGTGCCTGCTCCCAGACTACCAATAACCAGCAAAAATCTATTTAAGCATAAAAATTCAAAAAGAAAAATAATATAGCACCTTCAACTGCACCACAGACTAAAACAGTTAAATGTGGTCTATTAAACATTAGGTCTCTCTCTTCTAAGTCCCTGTTGGTAAATGATATAATAATTGATCAACATATTGATTTATTCTGCCTAACAGAAACCTGGTTACAGCAGGATGAATATGTAGTTTAAATGAGTCAACACCCCCGAGTCACACTAACTGTCAGAATGCTCGTAGCACGGGCCGGGGTGGAGGATTAGCAGCAATCTTCCATTCCAGCTTATTAATTAATCCAAAACCCAGACAGAGCTTTAATTCATTTGAAAGCTTGTCTCTTAGTCTTGTCCATCCAATTGAAGTCCCAAAAACCAGTTGTATTTGTTATTATCTATCGTCCACCTGGTCGTTACTGTGAGTTTCTCTGTGAATTTTCAGACCTTTTGGCTGACTTAGTGCTTAGCTCAGATAAGATAATTATAGTGAGCGATTTTAACATCCACACAGATGCTGAGAATGACAGCCTCAACACTGCATTTAATCTATTATTAGACTCTATTGGCTTTGCTCAAAAAGTAAATGAGTCCACCCACCACTTTAATCATATCTTAGATCTTGTTCTGACTTATGGTATGGAAATAGAAGACTTAACAGTATTCCCTGAAAACTCCCTTCTGTCTGATCATTTCTTAATAACATTTACATTTACTCTGATGGACTACCCAGCAGTGGGGAATAAGTTCATTACACTAGAAGTCTTTCAGAAGCGCTGTAACTAGGGTTAAGGATATGATTCCTTCTTTATGTTCTCTAATGCCATATACCAACACGGTGCAGAGTAGCTACCTAAACTCTGTAAGGGAGATAGAGTATCTCGTCAATAGTTTACATCCTCATTGAAGACAACTTTGGATGCTGTAGCTCCCTCTGAAAAAGAGAGCTTTAAATCAGAGTGTCTGACTCCGTGGTATAACTCACAAACTCGTAGCTTAAAGCAGATAACCCGTAAGTTGGAGAGGAAATGGCATCTCACTAATTTAGAAGATCTTCACTTAGCCTGGAAAAAGAGTCTGTTGCTCTATAAAAAAGCCCTCCGTAAAGCCTAGACATCTTTCTACTCATCCCTTAATTGAAGAAAATAATAACCCCCAGGTTTCTTTTCAGCACTGTAGCCAGGCTGACAAAGATCAGAGCTCTATTGAGCTGAGTATTCCATTAACTTTAACTAGTAATGACTTCATGACTTTCTTTGCTAACAAAATTTTAACTATTAGAGAAAAAATTACTCATAACCATCCCAAAGACGTATCGTTATCTTTGGCTGCTTTCAGTGATGCCGGTATTTGGTTAGACTCTTTCTCTCCGATTGTTCTGTCTGAGTTATTCTCATTAGTTACTTCATCCAAACCATCAACATGTTTATTAGACCCCATTCCTACCAGGCTGCTCAAGGAAGCCCTACCATTATTTAATGCTTCGATCTTAAATATGATCAATCTATCTTTGTTAGTTGGCTATGTACCACAGGCTTTTAAGGTGGCAGTAATTAAACCATTACTTAAAAAGCCATCACTTGACCCAGCTATCTTAGCTAATTATAGGCCAATCTCCAACCTTCCTTTCTCTCAAAAATTCTTGAAAGGGTAGTTGTAAAACAGCTAACTGATCATCTGCAGAGGAATGGTCTATTTGAAGAGTTTCAGTCAGGTTTTAGAATTCATCATAGTACAGAAACAGCATTAGTGAAGGTTACAAATGATCTTCTTATGGCCTCGGACAGTGGACTCATCTCTGTGCTTTTCTGTTAGACCTCAGTGCTGCTTTTGATACTGTTGACCATAAAATTTTATTACAGAGATTAGAGCATGCCATAGGTATTAAAGGCACTGCGCTGCGGTGGTTTGAATCATATTTGTCTAATAGATTACAATTTGTTCATGTAAATGGGGAATCTTCTTCACAGACTAAAGTTAATTATGGAGTTCCACAAGGGTCTGTGCTAGGACCAATTTTATTTACTTTATACATGCTTCCCTTAGGCAGTATTATTAGACGGTATTGCTTAAATTTTCATTGTTACGCAGATGATATCCAGCTTTATCTATCCATGAAGCCAGAGGACACACACCAATTAGCTAAACTGCAGGATGGTCTTACAGACATAAAGGACATGGATGACCTCTAATTTCCTGCTTTTAAACTCAGATAAAACTGAAGTTATTGTACTGGCCCCACAAATCTTAGAAACATGGTGTCTAACCAGATCCTTATTCGGATGGCATTACCCTGACCTCTAGTAATACTGTGAGAATCTTGGAGTCATTTTTGATCAGGATATGTCATTCAAAGCGCATATTAAACAAATATGTAGGACTGCTTTTTTGCATTTACGCAATATCTCCTAAAATCAGAAAGGTCTTGTCTCAGAGTGATGCTGAAAACCCTAATTCATGCATTTATTTCCTCTAGGCTGGACTATTGTAATTCATTATTATCAGGTTGTCCTAAAAGTTCCCTAAAAAGCCTTCAGTTAATTCAAATGCTGACAGCTAGAGTACTGACGGGGACTAGAAGGAGAGAGCATATCTCACCCATATTGGCCTCTCTTCATTGGCTTCCTGTTAATTCTAGAATAGAATTTAAAATTCTTCTTCTTACTTATAAGGTTTTGAATAATCAGGTCCCATCTTATCTTAGGGACCTCGTAGTACCATATCACCCCAATAGAGCGCTTCGCTCTCAGACTGCAGGCTTACTTGTAGTTCCTAGGGTTTGTAAGAGTAGAATGGGAGGCAGAGCCTTCAGCTTTCAGGCTCCTCTCCTGTGGAACCCGGCTCCCAATTCAGATCAGGGAGACAGGACACCCTCTCTACTTTTAAGATAGGCTTAAAACTTCCTTTTTGCTAAAGCTTATAGTTAGGGCTGGATCAGGTGACCCTGAACCATCCCTTAGTTATGCTGCTATAGACGTAGACTGCTGGGGGTTCCATGATGCACTGTTTCTTTCTCTTTTGCTCTGTATGCACCACTCTGCATTTAATCATTAGTGATCGATCTCTGCTCCCCTCCACAGCATGTCTTTTTCTTGGTTCTCTCCCTCAGCCCCAACCAGTCCCAGCAGAAGACTGCCCCTCCCTGAGCCTGGTTCTGCTGGAGGTTTCTTCCTGTTAAAGGGAGTTTTTCCTTCCCACTGTAGCCAAGTGCTTGCTCACAGGGGGTCGTTTTGACCGTTGGGGTTTTACATAATTATGTATGGCCTTGCCTTACAATATAAAGTGCCTTGGGGCAACTGTTTGTTGTGATTTGGCGCTATATAAAAAAATTGATTGATTGATTGATCACCACAGACTCCACCAGGTGAGTTAACCAGTGAGATCTCCACCCACTCCAGCAGGTGAGTTAATCAGTGAGATCACCACACAATTCACCAGGTGAGTTAACCAGTGAGATCACCACAGACTCCAGCAGGTGAGTTAATCAGTGAGATCACCACCCACTCCAGCAGGCGAGTTAACCAGTGAGATCACCACAGACTCCAGCAGGTGAGTTAATCAGTGAGATCACCACCCACTCCACCAGGTGAGTTAACCAGTGAGATCTCCACCCACTCCAGCAGGTTAGTTAATCAGTGAGATCACCACACAATTCACCAGGTGAGTTAACCAGTGAGATCACCACAGACTCCAGCAGGTGAGTTAATCAGTGAGATCACCACCCACTCCACCAGGTGAGTTAACCAGTGAGATCACCACAGACTCCAGCAGGTGAGTTAATCGTGAGATCACCACCCCTCCACCAGGTGAGTTAACCAGTGAGATCACCACACAATTCACCAGGTGAGTTAATCAGTGAGATCACCACCCACTCCAGCAGGTGAGTTAATCAGTGAGATCACCACACAATTCACCAGGTGAGGTAACCAGTGAGATCACCACCCACTCCACCAGGTGAGGTAACCAGTGAGATCACCACAGACTCCAGCAGGTGAGTTAATCAGTGAGATCACACCCACTCCAGCAGGTGAGTTAACCAGTGAGATCACCACAGACTCCAGCAGGTGAGTTAATCAGGAGATCACCACCCACTCCACCAGTGAGTTAACCAGTGAGATCTCCACACACTCCAGCAGGTGAGTTAATCAGTGAGATCACCACACAATTCACCAGGTGAGTTAACCAGTGAATCACCACAGACTCTAGCAGTGAGTTAATCAGTGAGATCACCACCCACTCCACCAGGTGAGGTTAACCAGGAGATCACCACCACTCCAGCAGGTGAGTTATCATTGTGATCACCACCCACTCCAGCAGGTGAGTTAATCATGAAGATCACCACACAATTCACCAGGTGAGTTAATCGTGAGATCACCACACAATTCACCAGTGAGTTAACCAGTGAGATCATCACCCACATACCACCAGGTGAGTTAATCAGTGAGATCACCTGGTGGAGTGGGTGGGTTACAAAGACAACCTGCACCCTGTCTGCTCGTTCTGGAACGAGATGAAGACCCCTGACTTAAACTAACGTTGTTTGGAAATGGCAGGTGGTGTTCTGTAACATCCTAATTGAGAAGCAAAGATAAATGAAAACATTACTGCCGTGTCCTATTGAGAGGAAACTGATAAACGTGTTTGTACTCGTCTCAGTATGATGTCATCGGAACCTTTCGGTACATCTGCGATACACAGTTGCCACAAAATATTTTGTTGTTGCTATTTATGCTTGCTTGCCTCTACTGGTGGTTTGCCTCACGGTGGTATTGTATCACTTCCTGTTCTGGAGCACAGCGTGTTTTTCTGTATCTGTTAGCTGTTTAATCTGCGCAGTTAGATTGATCTAGTTATCTAGATTACGATTTGTTTCCCAGTGTAATCTCCACGGCCTTAACTAAAAGCACTCCTTCTCCTGAATCACCTCTAAATTATTACACATTATTCACTTTGCGTGTTTTTAGGAATCCGCTAGCTTAGCGCAGCTACTAGCTCTTAGCTGATTTAGCATGGCGGCTTCTCCTGTCTCTCCCGCACTTTTCTGCTCTGGGTGTGAAATGTTAGTTATTCCTCGGCCTCCTTTAGCAGTAACGGTACTTGTAATAAGTGTAGCTTATTCATAGCTTTGGAGGCCAGGCTGGGCGAATTGGAGACTCGGCTCCGCACCGTGGAAAATTCTACAGCTAGTCAGGCCCTGTAGCGGTGCGGACCAAGGTAGCTTAGCCCCGTTAGTTCCCCTCTGGCCAGATCTTGAGCAGCCGGAAGCAGGCCGACTGGGTGACTGTGAGGAGGAAGCATAGTTCTAAACAGAAGCCCCGTGTACACCGCCAACCCGTTCACATTTCTAAACCATTTTTCCCCCACTTGACGACACACCCGCCGAGGATCAAACTCTGGTTATTGGCGACTCTGTGTTTGAGAAATGTGAAGTTAGCGACACCAGCAACCATAGTCAATTGTCTTCTGGGGGCCAGAGCAGGCAACATTGAAGGAAATGTGAAACTGCTGGCTAAGGCTAAGCGTAAATTTGGTAAGATTGTAATTCACGTCGACAGTATGACACCCGGTTACGCCAATCGGAGGTCACTAAATTAACATTACATCGGTGTGTAACTTTGCAAAAACAATGTCGGACTCTGTAGTTTTCTCTGGGCCCCTCCCCAATCGGACCGGGAGTGACATGTTTAGCCGCATGTTCTCCTTGAATTGCTGGCTGTCCTGAGTGGTGTCCAAAAATGAGGTGGGCTTCATAGATAATTGGCAAAGCTTCTGGGGAAAACCTGGTCTTGTTAGGAGAGATGGCATCCATCCCCACTTTGGGATGGAGCAGCTCTCATTTCTAGAAATCTGGCCAATTTCTTAAAATCCTCCAAACCGTGACTATCCAGGTTGGGACCAGGAAGCAGAGTTGTAGTCTTACACACCTCTCTGCAGCTTCTCTCCCCCTGCCATCCCCTCATTACCCATCCCCGTAGAGACGGTGCCTGCTCCAGACTACCAATAACCAGCAAAAATCTATTTAAGCATAAAAATTCAAAAGAAAAATATATAGCACCTTCAACTGCACCAGACTAAAACAGTTAAATGTGGTCTATTAAACATTAGGTCTCTCTCTTCTAAGTCCCTGTTGGTAAATGATAAATAATTGATCAACATATTGATTTATTCTGCCTTACAGAAACCTGGTTACAGCAGGATGAATATGTTAGTTTAAATGAGTCAACACCCCCGAGTCACACTAACTGTCAGAATGCTCGTAGCACGGGCCGAGGAGGAGGATTAGCAGCAATCTTCCCTTCCAGCTTATTAATTATCAAAAACCCAGACAGAGCTTTAATTCATTAATTCATCGGTACTGTGAGTTTCGCTGTGAATTTCAGACCTTTTGTCTGACTTAGTGCTTAGCTCAGATAAGATAATTATAGTGGGCGATTTTAACATCCACACAGATGCTGAGAATGACAGCCTCAACACTGCATTTAATCTATTATTAGACTCTATTGCTTTGCTCAAAATGTAAATGAGTCCACCCACCACTTTAATCATATCTTAGATCTTGTTCTGACTTATGGTATGGAAATAGAAGACTTAACAGTATTCCCTGAAAACTCCCTTCTGTCTGATCATTTCTTAATAACATTTACATTTACTCTGATGGACTACCCAGCAGTGGGGGAATAAGTTTCATTACACTAGAAGTCTTTCAGAAAGCACTGTAACTAGGTTAAGGATATGATTCCTTCTTTATGTTCTCTAATCCCATATACCAACACAGTGCAGAGTAGCTACCTAAACTCTGTAAGTGAGATAGAGTATCTCGTCAATAGTTTTACCATCCTCATTGAAGACAACTTTGGATGCTGTAGCTCCTCTAAAAAAGAGAGCTTTAAATCAGAAGTGTCTGACTCCGTGGTATAACTCACAACTCGTAGCTTAAAGCAGATAACCCGTAAGTTGGAGAGGAAATGGCGTCTCACTAATTTAGAAGATCTTCACTTAGCCTGGAAAAAGAGTCTGTTGCTCTATAAAAAAAGCCCTCCGTAAAGCTAGGACATCTTTCTACTCATCAGTAATTGAAGAAAATAAGAACAACCCCAGGTTTCTTTTCAGCACTGTAGCCAGGCTGACAAAGAGTCAGAGCTCTATTGAGCTGAGTATTCCATTAACTTTAACTAGTAATGACTTCATGACTTTCTTTGCTAACAAAATTTTAACTATTAGAGAAAAAATTACTCATAACCATCCCAAAGACGTATCGTTATCTTTGGCTGCTTTCAGTGATGCCGGTTATTTGGTTAGACTCTTTCTCTCCGATTGTTCTGTCTGAGTTATTTTCATTAGTTACTTCATCCAAACCATCAACATGTTTATTAGACCCCATTCCTACCAGGCTGCTCAAGGAAGCCCTACCATTATTTAATGCTTCGATCTTAAATATGATCAATCTATCGTTGTTAGTTGGCTATGTACCACAGGCTTTTAAGGTGGCAGTAATTAAACCATTACTTAAAAAGCCATCACTTGACCCAGCTATCTTAGCTAATTATAGGCCAATCTCCAACCTTCCTTTTCTCTCAAAAATTCTTGAAAGGGTAGTTGTAAAACAGCTAACTGATCATCTGCAGAGGAATGGTCTATTTGAAGAGTTTCAGTCAGGTTTTAGAATTCATCATAGTACAGAAACAGCATTAGTGAAGGTTACAAATGATCTTCTTATGGCCTCAGACAGTGGACTCATCTCTGTGCTTGTTCTGTTAGACCTCAGTGCTGCTTTTGATACTGTTGACCATAAAATTTTATTACAGAGATTAGAGCATGCCATAGGTATTAAAGGCACTACGCTGCGGTGGTTTGAATCATATTTGTCTAATAGATTACAATTTGTTCATGTAAATGGGGAATCTTCTTCACAGACTAAAGTTAATTATGGAGTTCCACAAGGTTCTGTGCTAGGACCAATTTTATTCACTTATACATGCTTCCCTTAGGCAGTACTATTAGACGGTATTGCTTAAATTTCATTGTTACGCAGATGATACCCAGCTTTATCTATCCATGAAGCCAGAGGACACACACCAATTAGCTAAACTGCAGGATTGTCTTACAGACATAAAGACATGGATGACCTCTAATTTCCTGCTTTTAAACTCAGATAAAACTGAAGTTATTGTACTTGGCCCCACAAATCTTAGAAACATGGTGTCTAACCAGATCCTTACTGTGGATGGCATTACCCTGACCTCTAGTAATACTGTGAGAAATCTTGGAGTCATTTTTGATCAGGATATGTCATTCAAAGCGCAGATTAAACAAATATGTAGGGCTGCTTTTTTGCATTTACGCAATATCTCTAAATTAGAAAGGTCTTGTCTCAGAGTGATGCTGAAAAACTAATTCATGCATTTATTTCCTCTAGGCTGGACTATTGTAATTCATTATTATCAGGTTGTCCTAAAAGTTCCCTAAAAAGCCTTCAGTTAATTCAAAATGCTGCAGCTAGAGTACTGACGGGGACTAGAAGGAGAGAGCATATCTCACCCATATTGGCCTCTCTTCATTGGCTTCCTGTTAATTCTAGAATAGAATTTAAAATTCTTCTTCTTACTTATAAGGTTTTGAATAATCAGGTCCCATCTTATCTTAGGGACCGCGTAGTACCATATCACCCCAATAGAGCGCTTCGCTCTCAGACTGCAGGCTTACTTGTAGTTCCTAGGGTTTGTAAGAGTAGAATGGGAGGCAGAGCCTTCAGCTTTCAGGCTCCTCTCCTGTGGAACCAGCTCCCAATTCAGATCAGGGAGACAGACACCCTCTCTACTTTTAAGATTAGGCTTAAAACTTTCCTTTTGCTAAAGCTTATAGTTAGGGCTGGATCAGGTGACCCTGAACCATCCCTTAGTTATGCTGCTATAGACGTAGACTGCTGGGGGGTTCCCATGATGCACTGTTTCTTTCTCTTTTTGCTCTGTATGCACCACTCTGCATTTAATCATTAGTGATCGATCTCTGCTCCCCTCCACAGCATGTCTTTTTCCTGGTTCTCTCCCTCAGCCCCAACCAGTCCCAGCAGAAGACTGCCCCTCCCTGAGCCTGGTTCTGCTGGAGGTTTCTTCCTGTTAAAAGGGAGTTTTTCCTTCCCACTGTCGCCAATTGCTTGCTCACAGGGGGTCGTTTTGACCGTTGGGGTTTTACATAATTATTGTATGGCCTTGCTTACAATATAAAGCACCTTGGGGCAACTGTTTGTTGTGATTTGCGCTATATAAAAAAAAATTGATTGATTGATTTATGCGACACCCTTAATTGGATGTCATCGGATCAGGTTTTCCTCTTTGTGCATGTGTGTGTGTGTGTGTGTGTGCGCGTGCACGCACTCATTCTGCACTTACACTGGTCCAGGACAGTTTTTGGGCTGGGTCCATCCTTCCACCATTGGTTACAAACTCCAACACTTCCTGGTTACTGCGACTGGGATATGGCATGTAGCCCAGAGAGAAGATCTCCCACAGCAGAACCCCAAATGACCTTCCAGAGGAAGATGATTAGAGGAACAATTAGTTAGGATAAAAAAGAGGAGAGAGAGGACAATCAAGTGATAAATTAAAAGCAACGTCTGAGTTAAAATGGGAAGGGAGGAGAGGGGAGGACGGGGATGTACGAATGAGATATTACAAAACGAAACAGATGTCTAATGAGAAAAGGCTTTGAAGGACAGGACGGGGAAAGACGGAAATGGGCAGGATTGGACAGCAGACGTCTGGGGGTGTGAAATATTGGAGGCAGTGAGGACGCAGCGTGTCCTCGCAGCGGAGGAGGGAGGTGACAGATTCTCACCATGTGTCTGTTTGGACGTGAAGATGCCCTCCATGAAGGCTTCGGGAGGCATCCACTTCACAGGCAGCATGGCGCGCCCCCCCCTTCCTGTAATACTCGCCCTGTGGGACACAAACAGCGGTTCACCACCAACGCCGCTCCACGACTATGACGCTGTTACTACCCATCGTTTGTCGGGAGGTGATCGATGGTGAAACAGATGAAAATGAAAAGCAGCATGTGTGATTTCCGGCACTGTCACCATGGTAACAGCATTGCCCCCCAAAGCAGAGGGTGGAAAAAAAAAAAAGGGAAGAGACAAATTCTCACATCCAGCAATTAAGTGATCATTTGTCACAGGCGTGTCAGTGTGCTGTGGCGTGGGTGTGACGGCGCCTCGGAGAGCTCCTTATCTCTCACGGAGGAGACGGGCCGAGTCCTGTCGGAGACATTTTTAATGCCATCGTGCACTTCCAGTGGGAGAAAAATAATCTGATGTTTGTGTATTATCCGAGAGAGGTCACTTGTCTGTCCCCCAGCGCTGGACAGACATGAACAGGGAAAAATTAACATCTACACCATCCGGTTTAAGAGCTGGAAGCCGTGTGTAGCTGGAAAAACGAAGAGAAGAAGAGCCTCATTGGAGTTATTTACTGAGGCAGAACAGTAAATAACTGGATGTAAATGTGACATTTGAGTCCCGAAGCACTTGTTAACAAAGACTGTAAACACGTCATGTAATAAACAGCGGGATTATAGTTTGCTGGTGATATACAGGTTTTCCACTGGAAGGCTGTCAGTTCAAATCCCATGGCCCACTGGGTGACATAAATGAGCAGCAGCGGCTCGTTGTTTCTGTTACGAAGGAAAGAGTGGCTGCAGCACTCAGTGCTCTGCTGGAGCTGCACAGGGACACGAGCACGACGGTAAATCAGGGGGAGAAAAGAGCAACTGGTTTAGTTAGTGTTTACTCAACAAACCAACAAACCAACACCAAAAAACAGCGTCCACCTGAGCAGAATAAAGCCGCCCAATAATGAACTCACTGGTAATAATAAAGGGACGGGGACAAGACCACCTGAGTCAAGACCCAGACTTTGGGATTTAGGAGTGGTCAAGATCTCGAGTCTTTTGAGAAGTCGAGATAAAAACCTAAAAAACAAAAGTCATTTTTCTAGATCCATCCATCCATTTTCTATACCCACTTGCTGCAGTTAAGGGTAATGGGGGTGGAGCCTATCTCAGCTGTCATAGGGTGTGAGGCGGGTTCACCCTGGACAGGACGCCAGTCTGTCACAGGGCCACATACAAACACATTCACACCTACAGACTAGAGCCCCACCGATATGGATTTTTTGAGGCCGATGCCGATAACGATATTTGGATGAAAAAAAATGCCGATAATCGATAATTGGCTGATTTGCCGATAGCCGATAAATCAGCCAATTTTTTTTTTTTTTTATGAATAAAATGTTATTTTTTGGACCCTTAACAAAAGGTATGAGCTAAAAGCTGAAGCTTTGTCCTCATATTGATTAACTTTATAACAGAGAAGAATTTTCAAGTTCAAAAAATGCAATCAAGAATTAAACCTTTGTGAAATTAGCAAACACATATCCTTAAAAAGAGTTGTGAAATACGTCTGATCTTGTACCTCTTGTTGCTGCAACTTAGATATAGGTTCAGGATAAGGACATAGATCCTTATAAACTTACTTGTATGCGTTTGTCAGCCAATCAGTGCAGTGTGACAGCGAACTACGGAGCCGGTGATGAACACATTTAAGCAGGGGTGTAAGCAGCTCTCAGTTGAATGGAGTCAAAACTCCATCTACTGGACAAACGATGCAAGGACATTTTACATTGCAGACACAAACATTATTTCAGTAACTGTTCTGTTTATGAGAAGTTATCGGCGTTCTCTTGGAAAAATTTCGGCCGATACTGAGTACTTTGAAAAGGGCTTATATCGGCCGATAATATCGGCCAGCCGATATATCGATCGGGCTCTACTACAGACAATTTAAAGTTTCCTGTCCATCTAACCTGCATGTCTTTAGATGTGGGAGGAAGCCGGAGGGAACCACACAAACATGGGGAGAACATGCAAACTCCACACAGAAGGGCCACAGGTGGGAATCGATCCCATGATCCCATGATCCCATGATGTGAATTTAATTAGAGTCTTAATTAGTCACCCCGTTCATATTCTGGTACATTTTTGTGGGGGAGATGGGCTCAGCAGCTCAGCTGGGTTCAACCTTTGATTTCAAAAAAGAAAAAAGTATATAAAAACTGACCATGCTGTCGGGGCGCATTCACACGATGACGTGAAGCGGCTGACGCTGGGCGACGGCGCGCATTCACAGATATCTCTGTGAAACGTGCACTCCGGCGGTCCACATCTCCTGTCTCCAATGCAGGTTAGCATGACCCAGCCTTTGTAGCGCCGTACTCGGAGCAGCATCATAGCTTGGCATAGCTGATCATCAACTCAACGTCTGCGACATCAGGCGACATAGCCGATATAAACACAGCATAACAGTGATTACATCAGTTGCTACTGGTGCCTCATTCAGACAGCTTCTACGGGATCCTTCACATTTTTATTCACGTTTACATATTTCTTCATGGCCAAAGGCTTCAGAAGAGGTGGTGCATTCAGTCAACCCTCCAACGTTGGCCAGTGGAGGCCGGCAGAGGTGAATGGGGCCGGAACACCATACAGTACGAGCAGAGGTGACGCAGTGGCAGTAAAACTCAACTCTTGTCAGTGAATGTCCAAGATTTTTAAGCATGTTAAAAATATTTCTGGGGTCATGACAAACAACAGCATTGCCTGACTGACATCGACCTAGTTCCTGCAAAGTTTGGTGGACCTTGGCACTGGTCAACGTTATGAATTCTTCATTGGATTTTAAGGATTTTTGGTTTGACTTTATGAAAATATTTTGTTGTAGCAAAATAACTTTGGGCATTTTTAAAAATATTTTGATAAAAAAAATGGCTTTGTTTGCATTTGTTTCTGACCATATATTAAACTGTGTACACAAAATATAGGGGTCCTGACAATATTGTGCATCCGGAAAGTATTGACAGTGCTTCACTTTTTCCACATTTTTTATGTTATAGCCTTATTCTAAAATGGATGAAATTAATTTTCTTTCCTTCGAAGTAGTGATGGTCATTTGAGGCCTCATGAAGCATTTGGCATTCTTCTGAGCCCACTAGGTGGTGATCAATTAAAAAAAGAGCTCAAAGCACAATGCAGTGAAGTTGCCTTTTAAATGATTCATGAGGCCTCGTTTGGCCATCACTAATTAAAAGGACAATGCCAGCTCATTTGTTTTTGCTGTCCAATAATAATGTTTGAGTTTGTCATAAAAAGATGAATTTGAGGATTCTCAAGTCAATCGTTGATGAATGGTTTGTTTTGACTGTTTACAACATTATGGTTGACAATTTAGATCATTTTAAATGTGCTAATGAACAAACAGTACATCAGCACAATCAAATCTCTTCTTGAGCTGAATTGTCGCAGGAAGACAACAATGTATATTTCGGCATCAACTTCAAATGGCTCATCTGTATGTTCAAAACCATCTCAGTATTCAGTGATGACTTTGTGAACAGACTTCATGATCAGGCTGGTAAAGAACAAGGATGAGCCACTCATCAAGAACTTGACTTGTATGAACTTAGTGGAGAGCTGCAGAGCCGGAGGAGAAGAAAGCAAAGACATGTAGCTGTCTGTATTGTCAGTCATTTTCAACATTTCTTTACATTCCTTGAGGTACACATGCACATTTGTACCTCTGTCGTGATCTTCAACTGTGCGAACATCATATGAACAAAGAATGACAGGTAATGTTTGCATGTGAACATTCAATGAACATTATACAAACATTCACAAATGTTCACAAACATCATATGAACAGTTGCAGCAGTTGAGATACTACTGAGATTTGAGATATGTGGCATGTTAATGGAAAACCAGACTGGGAAGTTTAAGTGAGCCGGGAGGATGTTTTGATCGACTTGACGATTGCGTGGACGGACTGCAGTAAGGAACATATAGGTAATATTTGTGAGTAATGACAGTTCTTACATGGCTCTGAATTAACGCACACACATCATAGTTATGAGAACTTGGAATTACATGAAATGGTAAATGGACTGCATTCATACACTGCTTTTCCATCTGTATCAAAAGCTCAAGGCGCTTTTCATTGATGCTTCATATTCACCCAGTCACACACCCTGATGTCAGGCTGCTGCCATACAAGGCGCTCAGTGCACACCAGGAGCAACTCAGGGATTAAGGACCTTGCCCAAGGTGATTTCCAGCCAGATGGGGGTTTGAACCAAGACTCCTTTGGTCTGAAGCCCAACGCTTAACTACTAGACCATCACCTCCCTCTAATATCAAAAAATATTTATGCTATTTTAAATTTTTTTCTAGCTCTCAATTTGCGTGGATGCAGATTTGTTTTAGTTGCCTTGAACCATACGTTTGCGAGGATGCAGATGTCGTGCAATCCATGTCACATGACCACTGCACACGTGGAATGTCCCTGCTGCATTCAGTGGCGTTGAGCATGACGTGGACAACCTGGACACCATCTGCTGTTTCCTGTTTTATCAACTTTCTGTCTGGTTATTTGGAGATTCTGAACATCCTGGTGTGTGACACGTGTGTGTGTGTGTGTGTGTGTGTGTGTGTGTGTGTGTGTGTGTGTGTGTGTGTGTGTGTGTGTGTGTGTGTGTGTGTGTGTGAGACGCATGAAGGTGAGTGGCACCGGCGTGTTTGTGTCTGATAGCGGCCAGTTGGGTGGTGAGCGCTACACGCACCACTAAATGCCACACACACACATTCACCCCTTCTGTGTCAGAGGAGCTGTTCTCATTTGTTGTTGTTTAGTATTTTTTTATTTAGCTTGTATTGTGTTGCTGTTAAAACTAAACACTGGACCAAATAGAAAAGTGTTTTTGTCCTGAGTGAAAAGAACCAAAAACAACCAAAAATAGGCCCCGAGCTGAAAAATCCCAGTGTTGTCCTCCATGAAGGCCTCATACAAAGTGTTCCACAGAGGAAAGTAACAGCAGTATTCAGACTGGAAGTGAAAGACACGTCAGAATTTCATTTGGTGGGAGAATCGAGCGAAAACCCCGTGTGTAGCCCAGGAATGTACTCACAGTGTGTAACATGACAACAAAAAACCCCACTGCACAGTATGGGCTTCCTGCCTGGGGTCCAACGTGGACCAAGTTATACAAATACACACAGAGACTGTTTCTGACCAGCCGCACGCGACGCGTCCTGAACTCGGTGTGGAATGAGCTTTGACCAAATCAAATCCTGACACCGGCACAGCTGCTGAAGTGTTGCATTTGAAAACGTACGTGTTTTTGTTGCTGAATGTGGAGGATGCCAACCGTGTTTCACAATATATGTTAGATTATGTACCAAAAACTACACAAAACCACAGAGATGACACACATCTCACCACACGTCATTACTTTTTGATAAGTATTTTTGCAGAGACTGAACACGTCACCTCACGTCGCACTCCAAACCTCACTCAGTCTGACGGTAAAAACGCTCAGTTCTTCTCTCAACAAGATGGGGGTTCGTTTTAATTCAAGAGCGGACAAAACTAACACAACACACTGTTTATGACATGGTGAGGAGACGTACCACCAGAGGTCAAAGCCCACAAAGTCTATCACTGACTCACCATCACAGCAAGAACCATAACTACATATGGGGGGCAGAGCCTATCTCAGCAGTCATAGGCAGTATTCTCTTATAGTAAGTCCCTTCGGCTGCTCCCTTGTTTGCACTCATGGTCGCCACAGCAAATCCAAGGTGGATCTGCATGTTGAATTGGCACAGGTTTTACGCCGGATGCCCTTCCTGACGCAACTCCACCTTACATGGAGAAATGTGGCAGGAGTGGGATTTGAACCCAGAACCTTTCGAACTGAAACCAAGCGCATTAACCACTTGGCCACCACCCCTGCTAGGCAGTATTCTCTTATATGACTTATAAACACTGAGATTAAAATATAAATAATGCTCATGAAGACTGGAATATCCATAACTGGTTCTCTCAAACAGCAGCGCTGCAAAAGCTAATCAATAAAACTGATTATGTAACATAGTAGCAACTGATTTGTTAGGTCACTGATGTCACACTCATTACAACATGACAACAGCAGAAAGGCAGTGAGACAGAAACACTGCAGGAGTAAAGTGGACACGGGATAAAGACGTCCAGACGTTACCCATCACTTCATATATGAGAATACACAGCAAATGTTAAAGTGCATTTCTCTGGTAAATGAAATGTCAAATCAGCCGACTATTCTAAATATATAAAGAAGTATGAAATTATTGATGTATTGTGCTTTATTTTTGGTATCATATACCCTGAGAAATTACTGTGCATCCAGAAAGTATTCACAGCACTTCAATTTTTCCACATTTTGTTGTTACAGCCTTATTCCAAAATGGATGACATTATTTTTTTCCCTCAAAATTCTTACACACAATACCCCATAATGACAACATCAAAATGTTTATATGAGATTCTTTCAAATTCATTAAAAATGTAATGTATATTGTATTCCATCATTTATCAAAGGTACATTTACAAGTATTCACAGTCTTTGCGATGAAGCTCAAAATTGAGGTCAGGTGTCCCCTGTTTCCACTGATCATCCTTGAGATGTTTCTACAGCTGAATTGGAGTCCACTTGGTTAATTGGACATGATTTGGAAAGAAACACACACACCTGTCTATATGTAAGGTCCCACAGTTGACAGTCAGAGCACAAACCATATTTTGTGTGTGTGTAGTGGCGCTGCGTGATGCGAACGGCAGCCTCTCCAGTAGCTCCGTCTGAAGTGCGTCTTTTTTGCGTCTGAAGTTTTTTTCCTCCTTGTAAGTTAGTACACACGTCTGGTGTGAATATATTATTATATCCAATGGATATGTGCACTTCATACACGCGGGCCAGCAAAGAATATTGTGTTTTTTCTCGGGAAGAACTGCTGGCCCTACGGCTGAAGGGATGCGAGGGCATTGTCCACACAATCCCGGAGGAGCTGAGGCGGAAGTATCGGGGCTGCAAAGCCGGCGCTAAGCTAAAGGCCAGGCTAAAGGCTAAGAACGCGGCGAAGAAGTGATATAACCCTCGGTTCCGTCGGTGGTCATGGGGAATGTTAACCTCGCTGACCAACAAATCCGATGAGCTGGCCGAGACTGGTGAAGAATCAAGGCTGTACAGGGAGTGTAGTCTACTGTGGTTTCACGGAGACATGGCTCACTAGCGATACTCCGGATGCTAACGTGGAGCTACCTGGATTCACCATGCTGAGAGCGACAGGGACGCGACGCGAAGCAGCAAGCGTAAGGTGGGGACGCACACTGTTTATTAACAACAGATGTGCAACCCTAGTCATGTAAACATAAAGGAGATTGTCTGTTGTCGGGACATTGAACTGATGGCGGTGAGTCTCCGACCGTATTACATGCTGAGGGAGTTCACACACACCATCTTTACGTGTGTTTACATTCCTCCACGGGCTGACGCGCAGGCGATGTGTGACGTCATCCACTCCACCATCGCAGCTCTGCAGACACAACACCCTGAGGCCTTCTTCGCGATCTCTGGTGATTTTAATCATGTTACACTGAACTCCACTCTCCCTGCTTTTCATCAGTTTGTGGACTGTCCCACCAGAAAGAACAGGTCTATTGATCTGATGTATGCCAATGTGAGGGAAGCATACACAGCTACTCCACTACCACCACTGGGAAAATCAGATCACAATCTGGTTTTTCTACAGCCTCAGTACAAACCACTGGTACTGAGGCAGCCCATTACTACACGCTCATTCAGAGTCTGGTCTCCTGAGGCAGAAGAAGCCCTCAGGGACTGTTTCGAGACTACTGACTGGAGCGTGCTGCAGGACACACATGGTGAGGACATTGATGGGGTGACACACTGCATTATGGGCTACCTGAATTTCTGTAGGGACGTTGCTGTTCCCATAAAAACTGTACGTTGCTTTCCAAACAACAAGCCCTGGATCACCAGCGATGTCAAGAATCTTCTAAACCAAAGAAGAGGGCGTTCAGAGACGGAGATGGGTCAGAGCTTAGGTGTGTACAGCGGGAACTAAAGGCTCGCCTTAAAGAGGCCAAGGAGTCCTACAGGAAGAAGGTGGAGAGAAAGCTGCAAGACAACAACATGAAGGAGGTCTGGGATGCAATGAAAACCATCACAGGCTGCAAAAACAGCAGCTGCAGCCCAGTAGATGGGGGTGTGGACAGAGCAAACCAGTTTAATGACTTTTTAACAGGTTTGATTGTTCTACCTCTGCAAACCCCCCCATCAACCCTTCCTGCAGCAGTTATCACTTCATCACCATCAAAACCCCCAGCAGATCAGCCCTCACCCTCACCATCATCATCATCACCGTCAGCACCAAAACCCACAGTGGATCAGCCCTCGTCCTCACCCTCACCATCCTCACCACCATCATCATCATCGTCACAGTCAGCCGGAACAAGCACCCACTCTCACCGTCCTCCCTCCTTCACGGTAGACCAGGTCACGAGAGAGCTAAGGAGACTCTACCCCAGGAAGGCAGCAGGCCCGGATAAAGTGTGTCCCAGAATGCTTAAGGCCTGCGCCAACCAACTGGAGGAGCCCTTCCAGCATGTTTTCAACCTGAGCCTGCATCTCGGAAAGGTCCCAGTCACATGGAAGACATCCTGTGTCATTCCAGTTCCTAAGAAGGCACACCTGAAGGAGCTGAATGGCTACAGGCCGGTCGCTTTGACATCCCACGTGATGAAGACCATGCAGCGACTGCTGCTGAGCGTCCTCAGACCTCACATTAGACATGCTGAGGACTCACTGCAGTTTGCATACAGGGAGAAGGTGGGAGTGGAGGACGCCATCCTCTACCTCCTTCACAGGTCCCACTCTCATTTGGACAGGGGTAACAGCGCTGTGAGGGTCATGTTTTTTGACTTCTCCAGTGCCTTCAACATCATCCAGCCCTGCTACTGAGAGACAAGCTCATGGAGATGGAGGTGGACACTCATCTGGTCACCTGGATCACTGATTATCTAACTGGAAGACCACAATACGTTAGATTCAGGAACTGCACCTCGGACACAGTGATCAGCAGCACTGGAGCATCACAAGGAACTGTGCTCTCTCCAGTTCTGTTCACTCTGTACATATCAGACTTCAACTACAACTCGGCCACATGCAGAAGTTTTCAGACGACACTGCTATTGTGGGATGTGTGCGAGAGGGACAGGAAAGAGAGTACAGGGACCTGATACAGGACTTTGTGGAGTGGTGCAAATCAAACCACCTGCAGCTGAACATTACCAAAACAAAGGAGATGGTAGTGGACTTCAGAAGGTCCAGGCCCACTCTGCAGCCAGTCTCCATTGAGGGGGTCGATGTGGAGGTGGTCCAGACTTACAAATATCTGGGGACACTTATGGACGATAGGTTGGATTGGTCAGCCAATACTGACACCCTCTACAGGAAGGGACAGAGCAGACTGTACTTCCTGAGGAGGTTAGGGTCCTTCAGGATCTGCCATAAACTCCTGTGAATGTTACCAATCTGTGGTAGCCAGTGTCCTCTTCTCTGTGGTGGTCTGCTGGGGGAGTAGCATGAAGAGGAGGGACGCTGGGCGACTGGACAGGCTGGTGAGGAAAGCTGGTTTAGTGCTGGGAACAGAGCTGGAGACACTAACATCAGTGGCAGAGAGAAGGACCCTCTGTAAACTGCTGGCCATCATGGACAATGTTGAGCATCCTCTGCACAGCGCCATCATCAGGCAGAGGAGCTCATTCAGCGGCAGACTGCTGTCCCAGTCCTGCCACACGGACAGATTCAGGAAGTCTTTTCTCCCTCAGGCCATCAGACTGTTCAACTCTTCCCAACACAGCAAAAAATAATCCTGTGATACAGCTGATTAGACATGTTATTGCTTTTTTTTTTTTTGCACTACCAACTATGTTTACACTGTTTACTTCTTTGCACAACCTACACTGTTTATATTGTGTACTGTTTACATCTGCACTACCTCCTTATTACTGCATTATTACACTATATTTACTCCTCCGTTATATTCTGTGAGACTGGATGCTGACAAATTTTTATTTTTATTTTTAGTTTAGTAAGTGGTTTTTATTGAGTAGTCTATTTTCTTTTATTTATTTAATCTTATTTGTGTGTCTGGTGTAATGTGTAAGCTGCTGGATGCCTTGAATTTCCCTCTGGGATCAATAAAGTATCTATCTATCTATCTATCTGAAGTCAAAGGAATTGTCTGTAGACCTCAGAGACAGGATTGTCTCGAGGCACAAATCTGGGGAAAGTTACAGAAACATTTCTGCTGCTTTGAAGGTCCCAATGAGCACAGTGGCCTCCATCATCTGTAAATGGAAGAAGTTCAGATCCACCACGACTCTTCCTAGAGCTGGACGCCCGTCTAAACTGAACGATCGGGGAGAAGGACCTTAGTCAGGGAGGTGACCAAGAACCCAATGGTCACTCTGTCAGAGCTCCAGCATTCCTCTGTGGAGAGAGGAGAACCTTCCAGAAGGACTACCATCTCTGCAGCAATCCACCAATCAGACTTGTATGGTACAGTGGCCAGATGGAAGCCACTCCTTAGTAAAAGGCACATGGCAGCCCACCTGGAGTTTGACAGAAGACACCTGAAGGACTCTCAGACCAGGAGAAACAAAATTCTTTGGTCTGATGAGACAACGACTGAACTCTTTGGTGTCATGTTTGGAAGAAAACCAGGCACCATCCCTACAGTGAAGCATGGTGGTGGCAGCATCATGCTGTGGGGATGTTTTTCAGCAGCAGGAACTGGGAGACTACTCAGGATTGAGGGAAAGATGAATGCAGCAATGTACAGAGACATCCTGGATGAAACCTGCTCCAGAGCGCTCTGGACCTCAGACTGGGGGCAACAGTTCATCTTTCAGCAGGACAATTAAATTAAAAGTTAAGTTAAATTAACTTTTAAGTTAATTTAAAAAGTTAAATTAAGTTAAAAAGTTATATCAAAATTAACATTGAATCGGTGTGTAACTTTGCGAAAACAATGTCGGACTCTGTAGTTTTCTCTGGGCCCCTCCCCAATCGGACCGGGAGTGACATGTTTAGCCGCATGTTCTCCTTGAATTGCTGGCTGTCTGAGTGGTGTCCAAAAAATGAGGTGGGCTTCATAGATAATTGGCAAAGCTTCTGGGGAAAAACCTGGTCTTGTTAGTAGAGACGGCATCCATCCCACTTTGGATGGAGCAGCTCTCATTTCTAGAAATCTGGCCAATTTTCCTAAATCCTCCAAACCGTGACTATCCAGGGTTGGGACCAGGAAGCAGAGTTGTAGTCTTACACACCTCTCTGCAGCTTCTCTCCCCCTGCCATCCCCTCATTACCCCATCCCCGTAGAGACGGTGCCTGCTCCCAGACCACCAATAACCAGCAAAAATCTATTTAAGCATAAAAATTCAAAAAGAAAAAATAATATAGCACCTTCAACTGCACCACAGACTAAAACAGTTAAATGTGGTCTATTAAATATTAGGTCTCTCTCTTCTAAGTCCCTGTTGGTAAATGATATAATAATTGATCAACATATTGATTTATTCTGCCTTACAGAAACCTGGTTACAGCAGGATGAATATCTTAGTTTAAATGAGTCAACACCCCTGAGTCACACTAACTGTCAGAATGCTCGTAGCACGGGCCGAGGAGGAGGATTAGCAGCAATCTTCCATTCCAGCTTATTAATTCATCAAAAACCCAGACAGAGCTTTAATTCATTTGAAAGCTTGACTCTTAGTCTTGTCCATCCAAATTGGAAGTCCCAAAAACAGTTTTATTTGTTATTATCTATCGTCCACCTGGTCGTTACTGTGAGTTTCTTGTTGTGTGTTGGGGGGGTGTGGCTGGACATTTTGGTGTTCTTTTCTTTTCTTTGCTCTCCAGGTGGCATGAAAACTGATTTCTCTGTGGAGAAGGTGCTGGCTGAAGAGTCCTTCACCCTCATCAACATCATGTGCAGCACCTGTGAATGGTGCTCACGTGCAGCCTTAAAGACTTTCAGCTGAAGCAGATAATTGGATGGCGTTCTGCATTTAAGTCATGTGTGATTCAAGCAGAATTGCTGGGAACTCGACCTTGTGATGTTCGTTTGTGAGACGCTGAGGACCGCGCCTGGGTTTGACACATCGAGCCCGTGAAGGAGGAAGGGTGAGGGACACATGCTGTCAGCACACATCAGAGGTGATTAAGTGTTTGACTAATTGTTGATAGTAACTTGGTATTTTGTTACGCAGTATATTTGAATTGTGATGAGAATTGTGCAGCTTGCTTCTCACTGCTGAGACGTGCAGACAAGTGATCCTCCACCTGTTGTGAGAAGCTGCTCGTTTGCATAAAGCTCAAAATACAGACCTGAATGTGTTGCTGATAGTGTGTGTCTTTTGAAGGATATTAGTTGTAACTGCTGACTTACCTCACCTCTTCTATCCTTCGCAGAGAGTCGGTTTGTCGTGTCCACCTGGGGGGTGGTTGGCGGTAATAGTGGGTCCAGGAGCGCCGGGCTTCGATCCTTTTGGGCGCTGGAGAGCGTGCCAGCCTTCACTCCACCAGAAGGACGCTATTTCAGTTTTACACTTTATTATGCACCAGCGGGTGAAATAAATAAATTGTTTTTGTTATTGGAACCGCTTTCTGGTTATTTTTAGCGCTGGGTTCTGTCTGACGCAGGTCCGCTCCTCAACCCGCGTCGACACATAACATTTCTCTGTGAATTTTCAGACCTTTTGTCTGACTTAGTGCTTAGCTCAGATAAGATAATTATAGTGGGCGATTTTAACATCCACACAGATGCTGAGAATGACAACCTCAACACTGCATTTAATCTATTATTAGACTCTATTGGCTTTGCTCAAAATGTAAATGAGTCCACCCACCACTTTAATCATATCTTAGATCTTGTTCTGACTTATGGTATGGAAATAGAAGACTTAACAGTATTCCCTGAAAACTCCCTTCTGTCTGATCATTTCTTAATCACATTTACATTTACTCTGATGGACTACCCAGCAGTGGGGAATAAGTTTCATTACACTAGAAGTCTTTCAGAAAGCGCTGTAACAAGGTTTAAGGATATGATTCCTTCTTTATGTTCTCTAATCCCATATACCAACACAGTGCAGAGTAGCTACCTAAACTCTGTAAGTGAGATAGAGTATCTCGTCAATAGTTTTACGTCCTCATTGAAGACAACTTTGGATGCTGTAGTTCCTCTGAAAAAGAGAGCTTTAAATCAGAAGTGCCTGACTCCGTGGTATAACTCACAAACTTGTAGCTTAAAGCAGATAACCCGTAAGTTGGAGAGGAAATGGCGTCTCACTAATTTAGAAGATCTTCACTTAGCCTGGAAAAAGAGTCTGTTGCTCTATAAAAAAGCCCTCCGTAAAGCTAGGACATCTTTCTACTCATCACTAATTGAAGAAAATAAGAACAACCCCAGGTTTCTTTTCAGCACTGTAGCCAGGCTGACAAAGAGTCAGCGCTCTATTGAGCTGAGTATTCCATTAACTTTAACTAGTAATGACTTCATGACTTTCTTTGCTAACAAAATTTTAACTATTAGAGAAAAAAGTACTCATAACCATCCCAAAGACGTATCGTTATCTTTGGCTGCTTTCAGTGATGCCGGTATTTGGTTAGACTCTTTCTCTCCGATTGTTCTGAGTTATTTTCATTAGTTACTTCATCCAAACCATCAACATGTCTATTAGACCCCATTCCTACCAGGCTGCTCAAGGAAGCCCTACCATTATTTAATGCTTCGATCTTAAATATGATCAATCTATCTTTGTTAGTTGGCTATGTACCACAGGCTTTTAAGGTGGCAGTAATTAAACCATTACTTAAAAAGCCATCACTTGACCCAGCTATCTTAGCTAATTATAGGCCAATCTCCAACCTTCCTTTTCTCTCAAAAATTCTTGAAAGGGTAGTTGTAAAACAGCTAACTGATCATCTGCAGAGGAATGGTCTATTTGAAGAGTTTCAGTCAGGTTTTAGAATTCATCATAGTACAGAAACAGCATTAGTGAAGGTTACAAATGATCTTCTTATGGCCTCGGACAGTGGACTCATCTCTGTGCTTGTTCTGTTAGACCTCAGTGCTGCTTTTGATACTGTTGACCATAAAATTTTATTACAGAGATTAGAGCATGCCATAGGTATTAAAGGCACTGCGCTGCGGTGGTTTGAATCATATTTGTCTAATAGATTACAATTTGTTCATGTAAATGGAGAATCTTCTTCACAGACTAAAGTTAATTATGGAGTTCCACAAGGTTCTGTGCTAGGACCAATTTTATTCACTTTATACATGCTTCCCTTAGGCAGTATTATTAGACGGCATTGCTTAAATTTTCATTGTTACGCAGATGATACCCAGCTTTATCTATCCATGAAGCCAGAGGACACACACCAATTAGCTAAACTGCAGGATTGTCTTACAGACATAAAGACATGGATGACCTCTAATTTCCTGCTTTTAAACTCAGATAAAACTGAAGTTATTGTACTTGGCCCCACAAATCTTAGAAACATGGTGTCTAACCAGATCCTTACTGTGGATGGCATTACCCTGACCTCTAGTAATACTGTGAGAAATCTTGGAGTCATTTTTGATCAGGATATGTCATTCAAAGTGCATATTAAACAAATATGTAGGACTGCTTTTTTGCATTTACGCAATATCTCTAAAATTAGAAAGGTCTTGTCTCAGAGTGATGCTGAAAAACTAATTCATGCATTTATTTCCTCTAGGCTGGACTATTGTAATTCATTATTATCAGGTTGTCCTAAAAGTTCCCTAAAAAGCCTTCAGTTAATTCAAAATGCTGCAGCTAGAGTACTAACGGGGACTAGAAAGAGAGAGCATATCTCACCCATATTGACGAGATACTCTATCTCCCTTACAGAGTTTAGGTAGCTACTCTGCACTGTGTTGGTATATGGCATTAGAGAACATAAAGAAGGAATCATATCCTTAAACCTAGTTACAGCGCTTTCTGAAAGACTTCTAGTGTAATGAAACTTATTCCCCACTGCTGGGTAGTCCATCAGAGTAAATGTAAATGTTATTAAGAAATGATCAGACAGAAGGGAGTTTTCAGGGAATACTGTCTCCACCTCTTTGCCGAGATATCGCTCTACCGAGGAGGTAACGTACTCAGCCGACTTTGTTGTCTTCCTGACAGGAATACCTGTTACTTTGTGTGTTGGATAGCAGATATTTTGTTTCCTTTTTTCCGACGAGAGGTGGAGGTGGTTTTCCACCATACGTGTTGCTGGGTGCAGACGCACCCACATCTAACTGTTTTTGTTCCTCGCCAGCAGTACCAGATCCGACAAGCGGAGGCAGTGGCCACCTGGGAGTTCGGGACTTGGCGGCTCCAGTATTCCCGGGGTTCGGTGGCGGAGGAAATCGTGTGGTTCCGGTTCTGCTTTGGACAGACGTCTCTTATCTTCGAGCCTGCCCACGCGACACATTTTTGTGAATTGACTTCATTGACTATTATTGTAATCTGCTGTGTTTGTTGTGCTTATTCACAACAGTAAAGTGTTGTTATTTGACTTCCTCCATTGTCCGTTCATTTGCGCCCCCTGTTGTGGGTCCGTGTCACTACACTTTCCCAACAATAGAATTTAAAATTCTTCTTCTTACTTATAAGGTTTTGAATAATCAGGTCCCATCTTATCTTAGGGACCTCGTAGTACCATATCACCCCAATAGAGCGCTTCACTCTCAGACTGCAGGCTTACTTGTAGTTCCTAGGGTTTGTAAGAGTAGAATGGGAGGCAGAGCCTTCAGCTTTCAGGCTCCTCTCCTGTGGAACCAGCTCCCAATTCAGATCAGGGAGACAGACACCCTCTCTACTTTTAAGATTAGGCTTAAAACTTTCCTTTTTGCTAAAGCTTATAGTTAGGGCTGGATCAGGTGACCCTGAACCATCCCTTAGTTATGCTGCTATAGACGTAGACTGCTGGGGGGTTCCCATGATGCACTGTTTCTTTCTCTTTTTGCTCTGTATGCATCACTCTGCATTTAATCATTAGTGATCGATCTCTGCTCCCCTCCACAGCATGTCTTTTTCCTGGTTCTCTCCCTCAGCCCCAACCAGTCCCAGCAGAAGACTGCCCCTCCCTGAGCCTGGTTCTGCTGGAGGTTTCTTCCTGTTAAAAGGGAGTTTTTCCTTCCCACTGTAGCCAAGTGCTTGCTCACAGGGGGTCGTTTTGACCGTTGGGGTTTTACATAATTATTGTATGGCTTTTGCCTTACAATATAAAGCGCCTTGGGGCAACTGTTTGTTGTGATTTGGCGCTATATAAAAAAAAAATTGATTGATTGATTGATTGACAATGACCCTAAACACACAGCCAAGATATCAAAGGAGTGGCTTCAGGACAACTCTGTGAATGTCCTTGAGTGGCCCAGTCAGAGCCCAGACCTGAATCTGACTGAATATCTCTGGAGAGATCTGAAAATGTCTGTGTACCGACGCTCCCTATCCAACCTGATGGAGCTTGAGAGGTGCTGCAAAGAGGAATGGACCAACCTGCCCAAAGATAGGTGCACCAAGCTTGTGGCATCATATTCAAGAAGACTTGAGGCTGTAATTGCTGCCAAAGGTGCATCAACAATGTATAGAGCAAAGACTGTGAACACTTATGGACATGTGATTTCTTAGTTTTTTATTTTTAATAAACTTACAAAAACTTGAAAGCTTTTTAAATGTTGTCATTATGTGGTGTTGTGAGTAGATGTTTGAGGGGGGGAAATGAATTTACTCCATTTTGTAATAAGGATGTAACATTAAATGTGTAAAAAGTGAAGCGCTGTGAATACTTTCTGGATGCACTGTATTAGAGGGTCATCTGACCAAAATCAGGTGTCACTGTGACATTGCCTTGTAAAACCAAGAATTATGTTGTACAGTCAGCTTACTTTTCTGTGCATGAAATGAAGAAACAGAAGTACTTCCTGTAACAGGACCATCAAGCTGGTGCTTGTCCACTGGGATTATTGTGTGAAGTAAGTGAGAGTTACAGCTCCCCTTGGATGGTACGACTGTCCACCACAGGTTCCCCTGCCAAGACTGGGGCCTGATTTACTAAAGGCTTACTTGTGTTAATACATGCAAAAACACCACAGCACTCCCACGAATAAATAAATAGATAAATAAATAAATGAAGCCATGCTGATTTACTGACAGAACATATTGAGGATTGCATCTGTCAAATGTGCAAAATGGTGCATATTATCCATTTACTGCATTTGCCTTTATGAATATTCAATTTGGGGTTTGTCCACCCAAATGAGCAAAGTTGTGGGAGGGAACATGTAACTCAATGACATTTGAACATGCAACAAGATCAAGGTCAAAAAGAAATTTACCGGGTGCCTATAGCATCTTTATTTTGTGCATTTGAAACTATGAATCATTCTTTGTACACTTTTGGCAGATTTCAAGAGTTGAAGACTTAATTCCTGCTTGTTTCTTGAAGAATAAACGTCTCCATACATAACAGCACCTCATAATTTTATATATTATACACGATTCATTTATATAAACCAAGTGGCCTCTGTGTACGTACTTGTGTGTATGTCTTCGATCACGGAGAAACTGGGGAGAGCTGACATTTGGCGTTTGGTGTGTTTATGTATTTTGGGTCGAGGATGAACGACGCCAAAACAGAACGTTTATAGGACAAATATTTTTGGAGAAACTACGGATATTAGCTAAGAACATTCAACACTGGACGTTGATAATTACATTCTGGACTTGCATGTCATTCCAAATCATTATAGAAACTTTGTATCATTTATTTCCAGTCTTGAAAAATGTCAGCTACCTATTTTATAAACACTACCCAATCTAGAGGCCGTGGATCCCCACAGGAAACACGCTGGTTAGATTAATTCGGTGGTGGACATGTGGTTAGTGCACTTTGTTTCAGTGCAGAAGGTTTCTGGTTCAAATCCCACCCCTGCCACATTTCTCCATGTAATGTGGCGTTGCGTCAGGAAGGGCATCCGGCATAAAACCTGTGCCAATTCAACATGCAGATCCACCTCGGATTTGCTGTAGCGACCCCGAGTGGAATCAAGAGAGCAGCCGTAGAGTCTTACTTACCTTTCTTACGAAGCTTGTTCTCATTAAATTTTTATTCATCGGACAGCTTTTGTTTAGAGATCAGATATTAATTACCTGTCTATTCAATCAATCAATCAATCAATCAATTTTTTTATATAGCGCCAAATCACAACAAACAGTTGCCCCAAGGCGCTTTATATTGTAAGGCAAGGCCATACAATAATTATGTAAAACCCCAACGGTCAAAACGACCCCCTGTGAGCAAGCACTTGGCTACAGTGGGAAGGAAAAACTCCCTTTTAACAGGAAGAAACCTCCAGCAGAACCAGGCTCAGGGAGGGGCAGTCTTCTGCTGGGACTGGTTGGGGCTGATGGAGAGAACCAGGAAAAAGACATGCTGTGGAGGGGAGCAGAGATCGATCACTAATGATTAAATGCAGAGTGGTGCATACAGAGCAAAAAGAGAAAGAAACAGTGCATCATGGGAACCCCCCAGCAGTCTACGTCTATAGCAGCATAACTAAGGGATGGTTCAGGGTCACCTGATCCAGCCCTAACTATAAGCTTTAGCAAAAAGGAAAGTTTTAAGCCTAATCTTAAAAGTAGAGAGGGTGTCTGTCTCCCTGATCTGAATTGGGAGCTGGTTCCACAGGAGAGGAGCCTGAAAGCTGAAGGCTCTGCCTCCCATTCTACTCTTACAAACCCTAGGAACTACAAGTAAGCCTGCAGTCTGAGAGCGAAGCGCTCTATTGGGGTGATATGGTACTACGAGGTCCCTAAGATAAGATGGGACCTGATTATTCAAAACCTTACAAGTAAGAAGAAGAATTTTAAATTCTATTCTAGAATTAACAGGAAGCCAATGAAGAGAGGCCAATATGGGTGAGATATGCTCTCTCCTTCTAGTCCCCGTCAGTACTCTAGCTGCAGCATTTTGAATTAACTGAAGGCTTTTTAGGGAACTTTTAGGACAACCTGATAATAATGAATTACAATAGTCCAGCCTAGAGGAAATAAATGCATGAATTAGTTTTTCAGCATCACTCTGAGACAAGACCTTTCTGATTTTAGAGATATTGCGTAAATGCAAAAAAGCAGTCCTACATATTTGTTTAATATGCGCTTTGAATGACATATCCTGATCAAAAATGACTCCAAGATTTCTCACAGTATTACTAGAGGTCAGGGTAATGCCATTCACAGTAAGGATCTGGTTAGACACCATGTTTCTAAGATTTGTGGGGCCAAGTACAATAACTTCAGTTTTATCTGAGTTTAAAAGCAGGAAATTAGAGGTCATCCATGTCTTTATGTCTGTAAGACAATCCTGCAGTTTAGCTAATTGGTGTGTGTCCTCTGGCTTCATGGATAGATAAAGCTGGGTATCATCTGCGTAACAATGAAAATTTAAGCAATACCGTCTAATAATACTGCCTAAGGGAAGCATGTATAAAGTGAATAAAATTGGTCCTAGCACAGAACCTTGTGGAACTCCATAATTAACTTTAGTCTGTGAAGAAGATTCCCCATTTACATGAACAAATTGTAATCTATTAGACAAATATGATTCAAACCACCGCAGCGCAGTGCCTTTAATACCTATGGCATGCTCTAATCTCTGTAATAAAATTTTATGGTCAACAGTATCAAAAGCAGCACTGAGGTCTAACAGAACAAGCACAGAGATGAGTCCACTGTCTGAGGCCATAAGAAGATCATTTGTAACCTTCACTAATGCTGTTTCTGTACTATGATGAATTCTAAAACCTGACTGAAACTCTTCAAATAGACCATTCCTCTGCAGATGATCAGTTAGCTGTTTTACAACTACCCTTTCAAGAATTTTTGAGAGAAAAGGAAGGTTGGAGATTGGCCTATAATTAGCTAAGATAGCTGGGTCAAGTGATGGCTTTTTAAGTAATGGTTTAATTACTGCCACCTTAAAAGCCTGTGGTACATAGCCAACTAACAAAGATAGATTGATCATATTTAAGATCGAAGCATTAAATAATGGTAGGGCTTCCTTGAGCAGCCTGGTAGGAATGGGGTCTAATAAACATGTTGATGGTTTGGATGAAGTAACTAATGAAAATAACTCAGACAGAACAATCGGAGAGAAAGAGTCTAACCAAATACCGGCATCACTGAAAGCAGCCAAAGATAACGATACGTCTTTGGGATGGTTATGAGTAATTTTTTCTCTAATAGTTAAAATTTTGTTAGCAAAGAAAGTCATGAAGTCATTACTAGTTAAAGTTAATGGAATACTCAGCTCAATAGAGCTCTGACTCTTTGTCAGCCTGGCTACAGTGCTGAAAAGAAACCTGGGGTTGTTCTTATTTTCTTCAATTAGTGATGAGTAGAAAGATGTCCTAGCTTTACGGAGGGCTTTTTTATAGAGCAACAAACTGAAGTGAAGTGAAGATCTTCTAAATTAGTGAGACGCCATTTCCTCTCCAACTTACGGGTTATCTGCTTTAAGCTACGAGTTTGTGAGTTATACCACGGAGTCAGGCACTTCTGATTTAAAGCTCTCTTTTTCAGAGGAGCTACAGCATCCGAAGTTGTCTTCAATGAGGATGTAAAACTATTGACGAGATACTCTATCTCACTTACAGAGTTTAGGTAGCTACTCTGCACTGTGTTGGTATATGGCATTAGAGAACATAAAGAAGGAATCATATCCTTAAACCTAGTTACAGCGCTTTCTAAAAGACTTCTAGTGTAATTAAACTTATTCCCCACTGCTGGGTAGTCCATCAGAGTAAATGTAAATGTTATTAAGAAATGATCAGACAGAAGGGAGTTTTCAGGGAATACTGTTAAGTCTTCTATTTCCATACCATAAGTCAGAACAAGATCTAAGATATGATTAAAGTGGTGGGTGGACTCATTTACTTTTTGAGCAAAGCCAATAGAGTCTAATAATGGATTAAATGCAGTGTTGAGGCTGTCATTCTCAGCATCTGTGTGGATGTTAAAATCGCCCACTATAATTATCTTATCTGAGCTAAGCACTAAGTCAGACAAAAGGTCTGAAAATTCACAGAGAAACTCACAGTAACGACCAGGTGGACGATAGATAATAACAAATAAAACTGGTTTTTGGGACTTCCAATTTGGATGGACAAGACTAAGAGTCAAGCTTTCAAATGAATTAAAGCTCTGTCTGGGTTTTTGATTAATTAATAAGCTGGAATGGAAGATTGCTGCTAATCCTCCGCCCCGGCCCGTGCTACGAGCATTCTGACAGTTAGTGTGACTCGGGGGTGTTGACTCATTTAAACTAACATATTCATCCTGCTGTAACCAGGTTTCTGTAAGGCAGAATAAATCAATATGTTGATCAATTATTATATCATTTACCAAAAGGGACTTAGAAGAGAGAGACCTAATGTTTAATAGACCACATTTAACTGTTTTAGTCTGTGGTGCAGTTGAAGGTGCTATATTATTTTTTCTTTTTGAATTTTTATGCTTAAATAGATTTTTGCTGGTTATTGGTAGTCTGGGAGCAGGCACCGTCTCTACGGGGATGGGTAATGAGGGGATGGCAGGGGGAGAGAAGCTGCAGAGAGGTGTGTAAGACTACAACTCTGCTTCCTGGTCCCAACCCTGGATAGTCACGGTTTGGAGGATTTAAGAAAATTGGCCAGATTTCTAGAAATGAGAGCTGCTCCATCCAAAGTGGGATGGATGCCATCTCTCCTAACAAGACCAGGTTTTCCCCAGAAGCTTTGCCAATTATCTATGAAGCCCACCTCATTTTTTGGACACCATTCAGACAGCCAGCAATTCAAGGAGAACATGCGGCTAAACATGTCACTCCCGGTCTGATTGGGGAGGGGCCCAGAGAAAACTACAGAGTCCGACATTGTTTTTGTAAAGTTACACACCGATTTAATGTTAATTTTAGTGACCTCCGATTGGCGTAACCGGGTGTCATTACTGCCGACGTGAATTACAATCTTACCAAATTTACGCTTAGCCTTAGCCAGCAGTTTCAAATTTCCTTCAATGTCGCCTGCTCTGGCCCCCGGAAGACAATTGACTATGGTTGCTGGTGTCGCTAACTTCACATTTCGCAAACAGAGTCGCCAATAACCAGAGTTTGATCCTCGGCGGGTGTGTCGTCGAGTGGGGAAAAACGGTTAGAGATGTGAACGGGTTGGCGGTGTACACGGGGCTTCTGTTTAGGGCTACGCTTCCTCCTCACAGTCACCCAGTCAGCCTGCTTTCCCGGCTGCTCGGGATCTGCCAGGGGGTAACTAACGGCGGCTAAGCTACCTTGGTCCGCACCGACTACAGGGGCCTGGCTAGCTGTAGAATTTTCCACGGTGCGGAGCCGAGTCTCCAATTCGCCCAGCCTGGCCTCCAAAGCTACGAATAAGCTACACTTATTACAAGTACTGTTACTGCTAAAGGAGGCCGAGGAATAACTAAACATTTCACACCCAGAGCAGAAAAGTGCGGGAGAGACAGGAGAAGCCACCATGCTAAATCGGCTAAGAGCTAGTAGCTACGCTAAGCTAGCGGATTCCTAAAAACACGCAAAGTGAATAATGTGTAAATAATTTAGAGGTGATTCAGCAGAAGGAGTGCTTTAGTTAAGGCACGTAAAGATTACACTGGGAAACAAATCGTAAGCTAGATAACTAGATCAATCTAACTGCGCAGATTAAACAGCTAACAGATACAGAAAAACACCGCTGTGCTCCGGAACAGGAAGTGATACAATACCGCAGTGAGAGCAAACCACCAGTAGAGGCAAGCCTGAAGAGTGAAGGTCCCTCGCTATTAAAAAAAAGTACTTTGAAGTGCTGACAAACCATCAATCACAGAATCCATCGTGGGCATCATAGACGTGTTTAACAGCAACCGCTTCCACGAGGAACACGGCGTCAACACTGAGCTGCAGATTACTGAGGCTTAAGAACCAAATCACAGCTGGAGGGTTTTTTTTTTAATGTGTCCGTGCATCTGTTCTTCTGAGTGATTCTGCAGAAGGGAAACAGAAACGGTGAGAAATACCACAAAAACACCAACAGTCAGAGACAAAGGCTGGAGGCTGACTGCTGCACAGAACAAAAGACAAGAGGACAAGAGCTGCAGACTTTCTGAGACACACCGTCTCACCGTTCCAGGCTGCTTCTGAGAGCCAGAAGACACAGAACGGCCAAAATACACGTTAAGAGTTCTCCTATGAGAACACGATTTGCCTCCAGATTAACGTATTTCTGTGATTTGGCCTCTGTGGTTCATCACAACGCAGCTGAAACGAAACAGTCAAGATGTGGTCATTGTGGAGATGTTCAGATGTAATTCAAGGAATTTAAGCACAAACCATTTAGGAATTATGGCCATTTTTAAGTAGAATCCCTTCATTTTTACAGCACATAAATAATTCGGCAAACTAAATCTGAGAATTATGTTGGATGTTATGAAAGAATTACTGCAGGTTTCTTTCAACAAGGGGATGGATACATGCACATTTCCTGAATATGTCTTGGTCTTCATTTACAACAATCATTCAGAAATACAGTACAGTACAGTCCTGGGTGGTAAAAAAGTCTGGAATAGACTAGTGAGGGAAGCCACCAAATCACTCTAACAAGTCTGAAGAAGCTACAGGTTGTGACTTGAGAAACTGTGCACAGCACAACTTTTGTGTGTTCCTCCACCAGTCACAGCCTGATGCTGGAGTGCAACTGATTCATTCTGGGCTCAGGTTTGCTTCTATAACACTGTAACTGCAAGGTCGTCTTTTTTTTATTTTTTAAGAAACTCCTTCTCTGTGGCATTCCACACCATGGCACTCTATAACAGGTGATGCAAAAATGCAAAACTTGCACGATGCACAGTTTCTCAAATGGCAGCCTCAGACATTATTTTCAGGGTTGTGTGGGTGTCTTGGTGGCTTCCCTCGCTTGTGTCCTGCTTGCATGGTCACTCAGTTTTTAAGAGCTTCCTACTACAGATTTACCATATTGTTTGTATTTCTTAACAGTTGAGGTAAATAAGACATATTTGCCAACTTGGAATGTTTATGTATCCATCCCCTGACTTATTTTAAGAAAACTGGCTGCAAAAGGGATGATTTGTATAATCCTTTGGTCTAATTTGTCCCCGTGTCTGGGTTCTGAAAATGGAGGGACTTTTCATAAAAATGGCTGTACTTCTTAAATGGTAAATGCAGTAAAGCTAAACATGCACAACAAGCAAATCTGGACTGTTTCATTTCTAATCCACTGGCAAAATGACAAAAATGGTGTCACTGTCCAGTTACTTATGGACCTCACTGTATCTCTGTTTGTTGAATTTATGAGCTGGTGATGCTTACCGAGTGGCAGGATTTATTTATTTTTTATGCCCCTCTGCATCACTATGATGGTGAGTGGGTGAAGGTGAGCGTGGAGTCCGTGGAATTCGCCGTGACATCACGCCCCTGCGGCTCTTTTCTCACAGTGTAGAGGTGACATTAAACTTTGTGGGGTCCCTTACTGTGACATCAGCACCAACAGGACTCCCTGTGGTTCCTGTCACATAGCAGGAGGGCCACATCGTGAAACGGCAGCACCAACATGGCAACGGATTTGTGGCTCTGTGCACAAACAGCCACCGCTCCTCATAAAATATAACAATGACAATAAAAAAGCCCGAGTCCCACCATCACACATCCAGGCTGAGAGGTATAAACAAAACTCACAGCGGGGCACCTGGAAAACTGACACCAGCAATTAAATCAAGCGCTCCTAATGTGGCCCCCAGGGGGCGGTGCACCAGACTCTTGCAGAAGCTCTGAGATGACTCGACTCTTCATGTGATGATTTCAAAGCACCGCCTTGTTGTAGCAGAACGTCGTGACATATGTCGCCCCGCTGTGATTCCTCAGCAGATCAAAGGTTTGGGAGATTTCCCTGTTGGACTGTGCATGCGTTTAAATGTCGTCACGTGAAAACGGCGCGAGATATATTAAAAAACTCTAAGAATAATGAGCCGGCTTTAATGAAAAGAGGGCGTCAGTTTGACAGCGTGATGGAGGAGAAACACTGTGACAGGATGAAGTGAAACGTTTATCGGGTTTAAAGTCTCCGTGATAAATGCCACCGTCTCACGGGACGAAAACACAGACACTTTCTCTGAAATGGTGTAAAAGCTGAAGGTTTCTATCTTGAACTGCACGTGCGCTCAGAACACGGCGGGATCCCCAAGAGCAGATAACCCTCCGCCGCCGGCGCCGTTCAGAGGGACTGTTTGTTTAGCAGAAAGTAGTCCTGCTGAAATCTGTTCAGACGTCTGAGGCTTATTAAAAACTACTACGCCTGAGTAGATCTTCTTGACATTACTTTGGTTCACAGTTAATGATATCATTGTAGTTCAGAATGGGAAAGTTATGCTACGGTATTTATGCTATGCTAACAACCGCTGGCTTCTCCATCTGGGCTTCTGTGCTGCACACTCTGCTGCTGTATGTGGTGCTGCCCCCCAGTGGTGAACAAAGGGTGAGCAAAGGCAGTGTCACTTAGCTGCAGCACAGTAGCAAAAATGTGAAGACAGTCCCTGATTTTTCATGACTTATTTACATTTATCATGAAAATTAATATCTTGCATTGCATCAAATTGTTCCATAATAAAAAGTGTTTTTCTTAAATTGTATCGTAGCTGACATATTGTATGGTTTTGCAAGGGAGAGATGCACAGCTATGATGGAATCAGGTGGTGCAACCTCAAATCAGAAAAAGTTTTAATGGTATGGAAAATGAAAATAAATAATAATCATAATGAAAAAAAATCAGTAATCCTTACTCTTACTTTGACTTCTATTCTCTGCAAACATATAAATCCAAGATTTTCCATTTGCTTTGTTAATATACATTCATTCCTGCAACACATTCCCAAAAACTTAAGGAAGCAAATGCATTTACCACTTTGTTAAAGCTGCCATTCATTCTCACAATACTTAAAGGACGTTTTAGCTTTGGGGAAACCAAGCAGTGGCAAACTTTTTTCTGTTCTTCCTGCAAACATGTCTTAAGGTGCGCAATAGTATGAGTTTGTTATTCATTTCAAAATTCTCCACACACTCTGTATTGGGGACAGGTGAGGACTGCAGGCAGGCCGATCCAGGACCTTCTGCTCTTGCAGCCGTGCCTTTGTAACGTGTGCAGAATGTGGTTTTGCATTGTCTTGGTGAAAAATGCACATGACATCCCTGGAAAAGATGTTATCTTGAAGGCATCATACGTTACTCTAAAATCTCAGTGTACTTTTCTGCATTAATGATTTTTGCCAAGGGCACTGACATAACAAGATGTTGCTGACAACAACATGCTAAAACCATTTTAATAAAATGAATTAACCCTGTCTCCATGTCATTATGTTTTATAGTAGAGGGGATTCACCATGTAAGACCAGCTTTAGAATAAGTAGTAGCCATTTTTTTCATTGTATTTCTTTATTTCACACTGAATATACCATATTATGTCACGGGGACTCAAATGGCACTGAACAGTAAGAAGAACACGTCTATTGTTTGAGGTTGCTGTGGGTGGCAGTCGTGCAGGATACAGTTGGTCCTCTGGTCTGTAGATCCATGTGCACTTCTATTCTTAGAGCTCCTTCTGTGGCTTCTTTCTCCTGCTTCTAACAATGGTCTCAGGTGGTGGAGATTTGTTTCTTTGCACATAGTTGCATGCTGTGCACAGTGTCACAGTATATATATATATATATATATATATATATATATATATATATATATATATATATATATATATATATATATATATATATATATATATATATATATATATATATATACACACACACACACACACACAAGGTCTATTAGAAAAGTATCCGACCTTATTATTTTTTTCAAAAACCATATGTATTTGAATCACGTGTGATTACATCAGACATGCTTGAACCCTCGTGGGCATGCGAGAGTTTTTTCACGCCTGTCGGTTACGTCATTCGCCTGTGGGCAGTCTTTGAGTGAGGAGTGGCCCACCCTCTCATCGTTTTTTTCATTGTTAGGAATGGCTCAGAGACTGTTGCTTTGTTTGATAAAAATTTTTTCAAAACTGTAAGGCACAACTGAGTGGACACCATTTGATAAATTCAGCTGGTTTTCGTTGAAAATTTTAACGGCTGATGAGAGATTTTGGTCTGGTAGTGTCGCTTTAAGGACGGCCCACGGCGCCTGACGGCGATCTGTGCTTCGAGGCAGCAGCGTCTCGCCGTTTCAAGTTGAAAACTTCCACATTTCAGGCTCTGTTGACCCAGTAAGTCATCAGAGAACAGAGAACTTCAGAAGAAGTCGGCATGAGGACTTTATTCGGACATTCCATTGTTAACAGACATTTTGTAATGAAAGAACGTGCGGGCAGAGTCGCATGTCGGGCCGGACCCGACTGCGGGGGGTCGCGACAGGAAAAACACCTCCGTTGGAAACCTTAACAGACAAGTTGGAACATGCCCAAGCTGTTAAACAATTTCTCAGATACTCACTTGTTGAAAGCCATCAAAAGCCGCCTGAATTTTACAAATGGTTTTCAACACGGAGGTGTTTTTCCTGTCGCGGCGCACACAGATTCACAGCGTCTTCACGGAAACGATTCTGCAAATTTGCGCGCACTCTTCCATTACAAAATGACCTTTAACAGTGGAATGTCCTCATAAAGTCCTCATGCCGGCCTCTTCTGAATCTTCTCTGTTCTCTCACGACGTCCTGGGTGAATTAAGCCTTAAATTAGGATGTTTTCAGCTCGAAACAGGCCGACGACGGCGCCTGGAAGCGCTGCGCGACATCCCACTCCGTGGGAAGTCCTTAAAGCGACAGAAACACCCCATAATCTCTCACCTCCGTTAAACTTTTCACCGAAAACCAGCTGAATTTCTCAAATAGTGTCCACTCGGATATTCCTCACAGATCCTGAAAAAAGTTTGATAAAGCAACGCGCGCCGTCTCGAGCAGCGTCTCAAACAAAGAATTCAGCCGAGAGGGCAGGACCAGTGCTCACTCAAAGCCTGCCCACAGGGAAATGACGTCACCGACACGCGTGAAAAAAACTCACGCATGCGCACGAGGGTTCAAGCATGATTGGTGTAATCGCATGTCATTCAAATCCAGATAGTTTTTTTTATAAAACTGCCGGTTAGTTTTATAAGATACCTCGTATATATCAAATCAAATCAATTTTATTTATATAGCACCAAATCACAACAAACAGTTGCCCCAAGGTGCTTTATATTGTAAGGCAAGGCCATACAATAATTATGTAAAACCCCAACGGTCAAAACGACCCCTGTGAGCAAGCACTTGGCAACAGTGGGAAGGAAAACTCCCTTTTAACAGGAAGAAACCTCCAGCAGAACCATGCTCAGGGAGGGGCAGTCTTCTGCTGGGACTGGTTGGGGCTGAGGGAGAGAACCAGGAAAAAGACATGCTGTGGAGGGGAGCAGAGATCAATCACTAATGATTAAATGCAGAGTGGTGCATACAGAGCAAAAAGAGAAAGAAACACTCAGTGCATCATGGGAACCCCCCAGCAGTCTACGTCTATAGCAGCATAACTAAGGGATGGTTCAGGGTCACCTGATCCAGCCCTAACTATAAGCTTAGCAAAAAGGAAAGTTTTAAGCCTAATCTTAAAAGTAGAGAGGGTTCTGTCTCCCTGATCCTATATATATTATATATATATATATATATATAATATATATATATATATATTATATATATATATATATATATATATATATATAATATATATACACACACAGTGGTGGGCACAGATAACCAAAAAATTAACTTTGATAACAGATAATCAGATAACTGAAAAGTTATCTTTGATAAAGATAAAACAATAAACCTCACAAAAATGTATCAGAAGTTACAGATAACTGATAAATTCCAATATTACCTCTGACACATCTACAACTAGTAGTAGAACAAATTTAATAGCTTGCAATAATATTAAAAATAAAAACAGACCCCAACAATGAGACAACACTTTTCTTTCTACATTCTGCTCCTGGCGCTCCAAAGGCACTCTAAGAGCAGCCATAAAACCAACTCTCTATCAATTATAATGCTCCGGTCAGGTGCAGGTTCTGAAAATAATGTCATGCTGACTTATGGTTTTGATTATAAATAACATTAATACTGATAGAATAACTCCATTAATGTCAATTATGTCATTTGTACAAGTTAAATATAACATATATCTTTTAATGTTGAGTAATGCACTAATTCTGAGGTTTTGTAACAGACAGATGTGTTGTGTGGGCCGCCAGAAGAGGATGTACTGCTGGCCCACCACCAGAGGGCGCCCTGCCTGAAGTGCGGGCTTCAGGCACGAGAGGGCGCTGCCGCCACGGACACAGCCGGGAGCACAGCTGTACTCCTCTCTCATCATCTCCACTCCATAAAACCCAGACGTCATCTCCACCCTCATCGCGAGATATCATACTTCATTGGAGGTAATATCCTCAGCGTTTTGTGTTACAATATTATTTGTATATTGGAGTGTTTGCAGGAGTACCGGTACCTCTGTCGGTGGAAGCTGAGAGAGCGCTAGAAGGCACTCTTTTCCCCTGAGGAATTACTACAGTACTCTGCAAGTTATAGAGTGAGAGGTGGAGGTGGCATTCCCACGTTGTTGTTACTGGGTGTACACACACCTACACTTGACTGTCTTTGTTCTCGCCAGCAGTAACAGATCCGACAGTCGGGGACGGTGATCACCTGGGAATTCGGGACTTGGCGGCTCCAGTATCACCAGGTTCGGTGGCGGCGGAAATCGTGTAGTTCCGGCTCTTCTCAGGACAGACGTCTTTATCCCTGAGCCTGCCCACACGTCACCTTTGTGATTGACCTGTAATTATATTCTGAGATGTCCTGTATTTGTTGGTGCACATTTCACAACATTAATTGTTACTTTTTGGCTCATCTATTGACCGTTCATTTGCGCCCCTGTTGTGGGTCCGTGTCACTACACTTTCACAACAGATCGCAAGGATTCTGGGTAAAAGTGCCTCTTTTGGAGCGAGGCGGAGGGGAAGGCGAAGGGCTACAAATCCCTCCGTTTGGAGGGGTAGGAGGAGCTACTGCTGTCTCTGAAAAAACAACACATGGCGCCGAAAGAGCCGCACAAATGAAGCGGATTTCATACAAATTACGCTGTTTAGAACGTTATAACTTGGCAAAAACCTTTGCGTGTTCTGCTGCTGGATGCATGTTGCGTATGTGTCGTTTCTGAAGAATATCGTAACGTCACTCGTGCGCTGCGTTGTAATGCACATACACACGAACGCTACGATAAGGACACTTTTATATCTCACAAACGGAGAAATCATGATAAAGTGTAAGCACGTTTAATTTGTATGTTCATAAATCTTTGGATAATATCAACCCTGCTGTTGGATTTCAAGGTCTGTACGTGTGTGTATTTTGTAAACAAACGGAGACCTGAACACACTCATCTAATAAGCTTTCAGGCAGAAAATGAAAAGTTTCATCAATGGGAATAAGTTGGAAAATATATACACACACATGTATATGTGTAACACATAACCTGACGTCCTAATAGACTGATATTATTTGTCAAGGAAATTTCTAAAGGAAATAAGGCTGGAGCCTGGATGCAAAAAATGGGAGAATTTGAAAAAGAAATAAGGTTGTAATTCCATTAAAAAAGTGAGACTTGTATAATGTATACATTCATTGCACACAAAAAAAGCCACTTGCAAAGCAAAAAAGTTGATTTGACAATCATCTGCCATAACCGGGGTCAAAATAAATAGAACACTGCTATACTGGTTCCCACACGCTTAGTGAACACTACTGACCAGTAGATGGCAGTAGAGGCCTTGAAAACAAAATTCCAGCTACAGTAATCCCTGTCTGCTACATTTAAAAAGCGTGGAATTTAACAAACACAAATAAAACCAACATCTATAAACGCAGAGAATATATTCAAGAGAGTTTTAGGCACTAGAGTTTAATGCTGTTGTCTGTGGAGCCTGAACAGAGTGTCTGAAATGCATTTGTCCTGTCATGATGTATGAGATTACATCATCCTACCCAAAATGCATTGCGGGTCACAGGATGTGCTCACAAAACCTTAAAAATTAGCACATTACTTTAAAACTAAAACATATCTGATTTTCACTTAATAAAACTCAGACATGACAGTAATTTTAAATAACTTGTCCAAAATTTGTTTGGTTAAAATTTGAACCATAAGTTAAAAACGTATGCCTCTGGATGACTTAGGTTATCGAGAGCCTTTTGGTATGGTGTTAAAGGAAATTTTTTTTCTTTTGGGGCTGTTTTTCTTTTGTCTGCACATGATTGAGATGCTTTTTATACAAGCGGCTTTCTTTTATTGCAAAGGTTATGACTGTGTGTCTGTTACAAAACTTTTAACAGGTGAGTACTAAACTAATTTTAAAAATGCTTGTCTCTGTTCAGCTTTGTTATTTTGTTTATCAGTTTAAAAGTTATTGGACAAAGATTAATCAGAAGATAATTGGTCTGATAATGGTTTTTAAAGTTATCTAAAAAGATAATCCGATAAAGAAAACATTATCTTCGATAATTATCTGTTATCGGACAAGAGTCAAGACAGAAGTCAGACCACCAGAGCAAGAATGTTAGCTGAGGAAGCTTCTGCGATTTGAAGCGAAACGTCCTTGCGTCAAGCAACCCAGTCCAGTCGAAGATTCAAGCTTCTCTACTATGTATATATATATATATATATATATATATATGATAGTGATACTTTGACCCCAATGAATGAATGATCAGAAACAATCAGTGCAAGAGACGGTACATTGAGACTCATAATGCCAACACCACAGTTGTTGTTCATCTTACGTGACAGTCCTGGGCTTTAGCCCGGGACAGCGCACTGTCCACTTGTGCAGCCAACTTGGCAGGGGTGGTCTAGGGTGTGGGTCTAGATGGACTCAGATGTGGACAAGTGTAGTGTGATTGCTCACAGGGACAGAGCATGGACATCATATCTCTGATGCAATGTTCAATTTTAAATGATTACTAACATTATTATTACTACATGGATAATACAGTCATTAATTTATTCCAGAACATTTGTCTTTTCATTTGTCTCCCGTCCGGGAGCGAGAGCTAAGAAAAGTTAAAAATGCTCCCGTATGTTATCTTGGCCACTTCTCATGTCGTCCTCCCCACGTCTCTGTATTTGTAGACAGCGGGATTGTTAATGTTGTGACAGCTGCTGTTAACGTCTCTAAGCCTCATAGAAAGTGGATTTGTGTGAACAGAGTGCTTTTGGGTACATTTTTTGGAGAGCACTCTGTCTCAAAAGTCATCTTGTGTTGATGAAGAGAAGTTCGGGCCCTGAATGCAGAGTGCAATGTGAGCGCCAGGCCAGTGGTGGAGGGGGGACAAACCAAGGCACCGGGGCCTAGTGTGGGTACTCCCTGGCGTGTTGCCACTACACTGCGTTGGTCCGCAAACCAAATTGGTGCTAACCTTCAAAGATCATAAAAAGTTTGTCCAGGACATTATATGAATATTTTCAAACCCCTAATCCCCCTCAGCTCATGTGTACGTCTTTTGATAAAAAAAAGAAGCATAATTCATATTGAAAAAAAACTAAATAAATAAAGTGACAAATCCCTTCACAGTGTAATTTTTAAAAATTATGTGTATGTGTGTAGTTTCTTTTTTTACGTTATTCTACACGACATGTCCATGTTCTGCAGTTGCAAATCGTCATTCGTGTTGCCAGATAAATGATGGGTTTCCAGCCTGAAAATGTTCTAAAACCATCAAAATGCACACAAAACTTATAACTATAAAAGTCTTAGGCTGTATATATAAATGTGGTGTGTGTGTGTGTGTGTGTGTCGCTGTACACAGCCACAGCAATTAAGCAATCCACATCAAACTTGCTATGCTGACTGGGGGCACCAAGGGGGAGGTCACTGGGGTCCTTAGGTTGAAAGCCTATATGCCTATGTGCACGAACGAACACACACACACACACGCACACACACACACAAAATCAGCCTTATATATTAGATCACGGCCCGCTCACTGGAGCTCTTATTTTTGCAGTTCACGTGGTACTCAGGTCAGGTAGCAGCATGACACTTTAATTACTACGTAGTAGCGGCCGGCTAGGGCGCACATTGTTGAGTCTCATGAATGTCACAAATTGCTCTGTGAAAATTAATGATGACAACATAAACACAATGCAACGCAACTTATTACACCTTAACTAAATCGACATGAAATATACAATGACATGGATAAAATTCTTCATTACCCGTGCGTAGAACGAAAAACTCAGCTAGTATTGTAATACTTTGACTCTTCCAGTTGCTTCGTTATTAAAAGCAGTGAAGCTGCAGCCAAAGCAAACATAAAATCCTGCACCAACAATCCACATGGATGTTCCAAACCAAAGTCAGCCAAGTCCTCTTAACTCCTCCTGTGGTCTCAGGGGGAACTCGGAGGCTCACAGGGGCTCAGCCAAAAAAATAACATAGTGATGCCTCCATGTGAAAGAACCACCCAGAGACAGAAGGAGGGTCTGGTGCAGTGGACGAGGACATAAACCCACACAGACTGACTCTGTGATAAAGTCACCAAATCAGACAGAAAAATCACTGAATTCATCTAAAAATGTAACACAACAAGGTAAAATGACGCATGAACACCGAAATGATGACTACAGCTGGCAGAGTCAGAAGGGCAGAGAACCAAATGTTCAAAGGAACCAAATTTATGAGCCTGGAAGTCAAAGGCACATTTACAAATGAAAACGATTCCACCTCTTGACCTTTATATTGTAACTTCTGTTGAGTTTGATTTGGAGTCAGTCAACATGGTCCTGTGTGAGCTGTAAAGTCGTGATCCGTGTAGGAACTGTACCTGTAAATGTCCCGAGCCATTCCAAAGTCTCCGATCTTGGCCACGCAGCCGGGTCCTTTGCAGGTCAGGAGGCAGTTCCGAGCTGCAATGTCCCTGAAAAGGAAGAACCCACATCGACTGTCAGTTTGCTTCAGTCACTTTAGTAAAACATGATCACTCACTCAAACGTGGGATTCTTAAACACAGTGGACGCGATCAAAATGCCAGAAACATCTGGACATACTCGTGCACTGGCTCCCACCTCGCATCTGCAGCAGTTTGTAACTTTTTTGTTTTTGGCATTGAAGAGAATGTCATGTTTAAAACACCTACACAGGAGCGTCACCGTTGGATCTGAAGTTTCGTCTTTCCCACAAAGACGCCGTGGGCAAGCTGCTGAAATGTACAGTTTTCCACAGAGCTTGTATGACTCTGCCCACATGAGGCACCCAGAGAAAAGATCAAAATGCTGCAGAGTGGGTTAAGAGTAGAAAGCAGGGTGCAGTCAGAAGTGAAACCTCCTCACCGCCAAACTGAGTCATTCTGGAAGTACAGTCGTTCACGCAGCAGGCTGGACCCTGTGTGAGGACAAAGGAATGAGACCACATGCTGCACTTCATCCCTGGAGCTTTAAGTCGCGGTTCCAAAACAAAATCATCATGCGACGCTTTAGTCAGACCAGATCGTGAGACGGGGCAAAGCGTCAAACCAGCAGCAGTGAGCTGCACGAGTTCATCCACTTCAACACACTCTTTGGATGCTTCGGCTCCACGTTTTGGTTCCGATGGATGAAAACGACACAATGAGGGTAAAATAATACTTGAGACTGATTTAAACTGAGGACTTTTTAAAAGCACTACTACATTCTACATGTCTGCTCCAATTCGATGTGAGTTGTGTGGAGCGGTCTTACTGACTTACTGCTACAATACCACAGTTCTGCTTAAAACTCATGAGTAAATTATTTATAGCGAAGCGTGGATGCATCTGGCACATCTAGTTGGATTACAATTCATCTCTGAGAAGACCTGAATTTTCCTCTGGTTTAAGTGCCCAAAAAGCATGAACATGGTCATCAAAGCAGCTTCATCCACTTCCCAAAAAATGCCATAGACTATATATATATAAACACCACACACACACACCACACACACACACACTGCTGACACCCTCCGTGATGTCACCTGTTATTTTTATTTTATTTTTATGTTTTCTGGGTGAGTTTGACAACTTTTTGAAATATCCCAGTAAAACACTCAAACGACAAACACAGTCAACTTCATAGCAGCCGCTGCTCATGCCTTTGACTCTCCCTCAAAGCAACCACGTCCCGCGCTGTTCATAACTTTTAAAGTAGATCAAACGGATGAGTTAACATGGGGGTCTGGGGGAGTGTTTCACTTTTGAACCCAGTCTCAATCAACCAGTCAAGGAAATGCAAGTTTTGGCACTTCAGCACTGACTTAATTTTTCAGCACAGAGAAAGTTTAACAGAGTGAATACGACAACACAGAGGGCAATCTGACATATAAAAACTAACACTAAGGAGGGTGACAGAAAACCAAACATGCATGAAACTCACTGGAATGTGGACATAGAAATAGGATGTAATATGTATAGTTGCAGACATGAATGAGCAAGCTCTTCAGCATCTCACCATGTCATCTAGGTCCTTACATTTGTTTTTTCAGTAAATGCTTCTGGGGAGCATTAGCATGACTAAAAGCCTACACCAAACTACAGCCCTCTTAACGCCACCTATTTTAAGCATTTTCTTTATTTGCATCTCACATGTCTGGAAAAGAGTCCTCACTGTATCATTTAGGTCCTTCAGACTTTTTTTTTTTTGGTAAATGCTTCTGTGGAGTATTAGCATGGCTAACATCCTTCAGCTTTAGGGGGGCTTCACACCCCAGGCCCCCTAACTACAGCCCTCTTAACTCCCTGCCACTTTAAACATTTTTTAAATGTAGATGTAAATTCCTATTCAAACCTTTCAGCTAGTTGACAGTCGGGCTGCACAATATGGACAAATTAGCTGAACTTTCAGGTCTTCTTTTTAAGAAAATCCTCCTCTACACCACTCCATCAGGAAGCTGTATTTTATATTTAGAATTAAATTTATATCAAGTTGTAGAGATTTTCTATCAGTCTCAGTTTAGGGAAGATAATTTTAGATTTTTTCTTTGTATTTGAAATAGCATCAACAAATTAAAATGTGTGAAATGCCAAGCGTTCCAGTACTTATGAGGGCAATTAAGAAACACTCAGGCAGCATCTTATATCTCAAATAAGCAAGCAGAGCATGAATCAGCTGCTGTCTGCTCATTTTATTAATCTAAAAATCACTGGACCACCACGTATATATAAGGCAACCCAATTTAAAGGAGAAATGCTGCTTTTAACAACCTGGATCTCATTTCTGGTCTAAAATACAGCTGTTTGCTCACCAATATAACTTTGGTGTCATGAGGAGGTCCACGGCTCAGACAATGTGTTCAGGTTCAAATTTTATTCTTCTACTCAGGTGGATTAAAACTTTTGTGCCAACTCCTGCACAGGAGGGAACTAGCAATAAATATGTGTCACTGATTTCAAAACGGCTCTTTTCAACCAGACCTGCGTGTTGGAAAGTGTAGTGACACGGACCCACAACAGGGGGCGTAAATGAACGGACAATAGAGGGAGTTAAATTTGAACACTTTACTGTTGTGAATGTCACAACCCACACAGCAGATTACAGAATGAATACAAGTCAATTAATGAAGGTGTCGTGTGGGCAGGCTCGACGATAGGAGACGCCCGTCTGGAGATGAACCGGAACCACACGATTTCCACCGCCACCGAACCCGAAGGATACTGGAGCCGCCAAGTCCCGAAGTCCCCAGGTGGCCACCGTCTCAGCATGTCGGATCTGGTACTGCTGGCGGAAAACAAAGACAGTCAAGTGTGGGTGTGTGTACACCCCGTAACAATAATGGTTGGAATTCCACCTCCACCTTTAACACACACTCGTGCAGCGTCTGTTTAACCACTTATCTGACGAGACGAAGGACGAAACAGTCACGACCCACCGGTCCTTCTGGTTGACAGCTGCAACACAATAGCTCTGAAATCACTGAATGCTGGCAGAGAGAATATTACCTCTCACAGAAGTCGATATCTCGGCGATGTGGTGGAGGTGTCATCCTGCTTTTATCCCGGGTGAGATGCAGATGATCGGTGACAGCTGTCATAGTTGATGAGTGACAGCTGTCACCTCGGCTGTTCCTGTAGGTGGCAGCGCCCTCTCGTGCCTGAAGCCCACACTTCAGGCAGGGCGCCCTCTGGTGGTGGGCCAGCAGTACCTCCTCTTCTGGCGGCCCACACAACAGGACCCCCCCCTCAACGGGCGCCTCCTGGCGCCCGACCAGGCTTGTCCGGGTGGCGTCGGTAAAAATCGACCAGGAGGGCCGGGTCCAGGATGAAGCTCCTCTTCACCCAGGAGCGTTCTTCGGGTCCATACCCTTCCCAGTCCACCAAATATTGAAAGCCCCGGCCCATTCGACGGACATCCAAGAGCCGGCGTACTGTCCAAGCCGGCTCCCCGTCGATGATACGGGCAGGAGGCGGCGCGCCGGACCGGGTGCACAGAGGGGTGAGTGTGATGTGGTTTCAACCTGGAGACGTGAAAAACTGGGGATCCGCAGTGAGGCCGGGAGTTGGAGCCTCACTGCGGAGGGACTGAGGACCTTGAGGATGCGGAATGGCCCTATGTAGCGGTCTTTCAACTTCGGGGAAGCCCTGGAGAGGTATGTCTTGGTAGTAGCCATACCTCCTAGACTGAGGCTGTAATTGCTGCCAAAGGTGCATCAACAATGTATAGAGCAAAGACTGTGAACACTTATGGACATGTGATTTCTTAGTTTTTATTTTAAAAACTTACAAAAACTTGAAAGCTTTTAAATGTTGTCATTATGTGGTGTTGTGAGTAGATGTTTGAGGGGGGGAAATGAATTTACTCCATTTTGTAATAAGGATGTAACATTAAATGTGTAAAAAGTGAAGCGCTGTGAATACTTTCTGGATGCACTGTATTAGAGGGTCATCTGACCAAAATCGGTGTCACTGTGACATTGCCTTGTAAAACCAAGAATTATGTTGTACAGTCAGCTTACTTTTCTGTGCATGAAATGAAGAAACAGAAGTACTTCCTGTAACAGGACCATCAAGCTGGTGCTTGTCCACTGGGATATTGTGTGAAGTAAGTGAGAGTTACAGCTCCCCTTGGATGGTACGACTGTCCACCACAGGTTCCCCTGCCAAGACTGGGGCCTGATTTACTAAAGGCTTACTTGTGTTAATACATGCAAAAAACCACAGCACTCCCACGAATAAATAAATAGATAAATAAATAAATGAAGCCATGCTGATTTACTGACAGAACATATTGAGGATTGCATCTGTCAAATGTGCAAAATGGTGCATATTATCCATTTACTGCATTGCCTTTATGAATATTCAATTTGGGGTTTGTCCACCCAAATGAGCAAAGTTGTGGGAGGGAACATGTAACTCAATGACATTTGAACATGCAACAAGATCAAGGTCAAAAAGAAATTACCGGGTGCCTATAGCATCTTTATTTTGTGCATTTGAAACTATGAATCATTCTTTGTACACTTTGGCAGATTTCAAGAGTTGAAGACTTAATTCCTGCTTGTTTCTTGAAGAATAAACGTCTCCATACATAACAGCCCTCATAATTTTATATATTATACACGATTCATTTATATAAACCAAGTGGCCTCTGTGTACGTACTTGTGTGTATGTCTTCGATCACGGAGAAACTGGGGAGAGCTGACATTTGGCGTTTGGTGTGTTTATGTATTTTGGGTCGAGGATGAACGACGCCAAAACAGAACGTTATAGGACAAATATTTTTGGAGAAACTACGGATATTAGCTAAGAACATTCAACACTGGACGTTGATAATTACATTCTGGACTTGCATGTCATTCCAAATCATTATAGAAACTTTGTATCATTTATTTCCAGTCTTGAAAAATGTCAGCTACCTATTTTATAAACACTACCCAATCTAGAGGCCGTGGATCCCCACAGGAAACACGCTGGTTAGATTAATTCGGTGGTGGACATGTGGTTAGTGCACTTTGTTCAGTGCAGAAGGTTTCTGGTTCAAATCCCACCCCTGCCACATTTCTCCATGTAATGTGGCGTTGCGTCAGGAAGGGCATCCGGCATAAAACCTGTGCCAATTCAACATGCAGATCCACCTCGGATTTGCTGTAGCGACCCCGAGTGGAATCAAGAGAGCAGCCGTAGAGTCTTACTTACCTTTCTTACGAAGCTTGTTCTCATTAAATTTTTATTCATCGGACAGCTTTTGTTTAGAGATCAGATATTAATTACCTGTCTATTCAATCAATCAATCAATCAATCAATTTTTTATATAGCGCCAAATCACAACAAACAGTTGCCCCAAGGCGCTTTATATGTAAGGCAAGGCCATACAATAATTATGTAAAACCCCAACGGTCAAAACGACCCCCCTGTGAGCAAGCACTTGGCTACAGTGGGAAGGAAAAACTCCCTTTTAACAGGAAGAAACCTCCAGCAGAACCAGGCTCAGGGAGGGGCAGTCTTCTGCTGGGACTGGTTGGGGCTGATGGAGAGAACCAGGAAAAAGACATGCTGTGGAGGGGAGCAGAGATCGATCACTAATGATTAAATGCAGAGTGGTGCATACAGAGCAAAAGAGAAAGAAACAGTGCATCATGGGGAACCCCCCAGCAGTCTACGTCTATAGCAGCATAACTAAGGGATGGTTCAGGGTCACCTGATCCAGCCCTAACTATAAGCTTTAGCAAAAAGGAAAGTTTTAAGCCTAATCTTAAAAGTAGAGAGGGTGTCTGTCTCCCTGATCTGAATTGGGAGCTGGTTCCACAGGAGAGGAGCCTGAAGCTGAAGGCTCTGCCTCCCATTCTACTCTTACAAACCCTAGGAACTACAAGTAAGCCTGCAGTCTGAGAGCGAAGCGCTCTATTGGGGTGATATGGTACTACGAGGTCCCTAAGATAAGATGGGACCTGATTATTCAAAACCTTACAAGTAAGAAGAAGAATTTTAAATTCTATTCTAGAATTAACAGGAAGCCAATGAAGAGAGGCCAATATGGGTGAGATATGCTCTCTCCTTCTAGTCCCCGTCAGTACTCTAGCTGCAGCATTTTGAATTAACTGAAGGCTTTTTAGGGAACTTTTAGGACAACCTGATAATAATGAATTACAATAGTCCAGCCTAGAGGAAATAAATGCATGAATTAGTTTTTCAGCATCACTCTGAGACAAGACCTTTCTGATTTTAGAGATATTGCGTAAATGCAAAAAAGCAGTCCTACATATTTGTTTAATATGCGCTTTGAATGACATATCCTGATCAAAATGACTCCAAGATTTCTCACAGTATTACTAGAGGTCAGGGTAATGCCATTCACAGTAAGGATCTGGTTAGACACCATGTTTCTAAGATTTGTGGGGCCAAGTACAATAACTTCAGTTTTATCTGAGTTTAAAAGCAGGAAATTAGAGGTCATCCATGTCTTTATGTCTGTAAGACAATCCTGCAGTTTAGCTAATTGGTGGTGTCCTCTGGCTTCATGGATAGATAAAGCTGGGTATCATCTGCGTAACAATGAAAATTTAAGCAATACCGTCTAATAATACTGCCTAAGGGAAGCATGTATAAAGTGAATAAAATTGGTCCTAGCACAGAACCTTGTGGAACTCCATAATTACTTTAGTCTGTGAAGAAGATTCCCCATTTACATGAACAAATTGTAATCTATTAGACAAATATGATTCAAACCACCGCAGCGCAGTGCCTTTAATACCTATGGCATGCTCTAATCTCTGTAATAAAATTTTATGGTCAACAGTATCAAAGCAGCACTGAGGTCTAACAGAACAAGCACAGAGATGAGTCCACTGTCGAGGCCATAAGAAGATCATTTGTAACCTTCACTAATGCTGTTTCTGTACTATGATGAATTCTAAAACCTGACTGAAACTCTTCAAATAGACCATTCCTCTGCAGATGATCAGTTAGCTGTTTTACAACTACCCTTTCAAGAATTTTTGAGAGAAAAGGAGGTTGGAGATTGGCCTATAATTAGCTAAGATAGCTGGGTCAAGTGATGGCTTTTTAAGTAATGGTTTAATTACTGCCACCTTAAAAGCCTGTGGTACATAGCCAACTAACAAAGATAGATTGATCATATTTAAGATCGAAGCATTAAATAATGGTAGGGCTTCCTTGAGCAGCCTGGTAGGAATGGGGTCTAATAACATGTTGATGGTTTGGATGAAGTAACTAATGAAAATAACTCAGACAGAACAATCGGAGAGAAAGAGTCTAACCAAATACCGGCATCACTGAAAGCAGCCAAAGATAACGATACGTCTTTGGGATGGTTATGAGTAATTTTTTCTCTAATAGTTAAAATTTTGTTAGCAAAGAAAGTCATGAAGTCATTACTAGTTAAAGTTAATGGAATACTCAGCTCAATAGAGCTCTGACTCTTTGTCAGCCTGGCTACAGTGCTGAAAAGAAACCTGGGGTTGTTCTTATTTCTTCAATTAGTGATGAGTAGAAAGATGTCCTAGCTTACGGAGGGCTTTTTTATAGAGCAACAAACTGAAGTGAAGTGAAGATCTTCTAAATTAGTGAGACGCCATTTCCTCTCCAACTTACGGGTTATCTGCTTTAAGCTACGAGTTTGTGAGTTATACCACGGAGTCAGGCACTTCTGATTTAAAGCTCTCTTTTTCAGAGGAGCTACAGCATCCGAAGTTGTCTTCAATGAGGATGTAAAACTATTGACGAGATACTCTATCTCACTTACAGAGTTTAGGTAGCTACTCTGCACTGTGTTGGTATATGGCATTAGAGAACATAAAGAAGGAATCATATCCTTAACCTAGTTACAGCGCTTTCTAAAAGACTTCTAGTGTAATTAAACTTATTCCCACTGCTGGGTAGTCCATCAGAGTAAATGTAAATGTTATTAAGAAATGATCAGACAGAAGGGAGTTTTCAGGGAATACTGTTAAGTCTTCTATTTCCATACCATAAGTCAGAACAAGATCTAAGATATGATTAAAGTGGTGGGTGGACTCATTTACTTTTTGAGCAAAGCCAATAGAGTCTAATAATGGATTAAATGCAGTGTTGAGGCTGTCATTCTCAGCATCTGTGTGGATGTTAAAATCGCCCACTATAATTATCTTATCTGAGCTAAGCACTAAGTCAGACAAAAGGTCTGAAAATTCCACAGAGAAACTCACAGTAACGACCAGGTGGACGATAGATAATAACAAATAAAACTGGTTTTTGGGACTTCCAATTTGGATGGACAAGACTAAGAGTCAAGCTTTCAAATGAATTAAAGCTCTGTCTGGTTTTTGATTAATTAATAAGCTGGAATGGAAGATTGCTGCTAATCCTCCGCCCCGGCCCGTGCTACGAGCATTCTGACAGTTAGTGTGACTCGGGGGTGTTGACTCATTTAAACTAACATATTCATCCTGCTGTAACCAGGTTTCTGTAAGGCAGAATAAATCAATATGTTGATCAATTATTATATCATTTACCAAAAGGGACTTAGAAGAGAGAGACCTAATGTTTAATAGACCACATTTACTGTTTTAGTCTGTGGTGCAGTTGAAGGTGCTATATTATTTTTTCTTTTTGAATTTTTATGCTTAAATAGATTTTTGCTGGTTATTGGTAGTCTGGGAGCAGGCACCGTCTCTACGGGGATGGGTAATGAGGGGATGGCAGGGGAGAGAAGCTGCAGAGAGGTGTGTAAGACTACAAACTCTGCTTCCTGGTCCCAACCCTGGATAGTCACGGTTTGGAGGATTTAAGAAAATTGGCCAGATTTCTAGAAATGAGAGCTGCTCCATCCAAAGTGGGATGGATGCCATCTCTCCTAACAAGACCAGGTTTTCCCCAGAAGCTTTGCCAATTATCTATGAAGCCCACCTCATTTTTTGGACACCACTCAGACAGCCAGCAATTCAAGGAGAACATGCGGCTAAACATGTCACTCCCGGTCTGATGGGGAGGGGCCCAGAGAAAACTACAGAGTCCGACATTGTTTTTGTAAAGTTACACACCGATTTAATGTTAATTTTAGTGACCTCCGATTGGCGTAACCGGGTGTCATTACTGCCGACGTGAATTACAATCTTACCAAATTTACGCTTAGCCTTAGCCAGCAGTTTCAAATTTCCTTCAATGTCGCCTGCTCTGGCCCCCGGAAGACAATTGACTATGGTTGCTGGTGTCGCTAACTTCACATTTCGCAAACAGAGTCGCCAATAACCAGAGTTTGATCCTCGGCGGGTGTGTCGTCGAGTGGGGGAAAAAACGGTTTAGAGATGTGAACGGGTTGGCGGTGTACACGGGGCTTCTGTTTAGGGCTACGCTTCCTCCTCACAGTCACCCAGTCAGCCTGCTTTCCCGGCTGCTCGGGATCTGCCAGGGGGTAACTAACGGCGGCTAGCTACCTTGGTCCGCACCGACTACAGGGGCCTGGCTAGCTGTAGAATTTTCCACGGTGCGGAGCCGAGTCTCCAATTCGCCCAGCCTGGCCTCCAAAGCTACGAATAAGCTACACTTATTACAAGTACCGTTACTGCTAAAGGAGGCCGAGGAATAACTAAACATTTCACACCCAGAGCAGAAAAGTGCGGGAGAGACAGGAGAAGCCGCCATGCTAAATCGGCTAAGAGCTAGTAGCTACGCTAAGCTAGCGGATTCCTAAAAACACGCAAAGTGAATAATGTGTAAATAATTTAGAGGTGATTCAGCAGAAGGAGTGCTTTAGTTAAGGCACGTAAAGATTACACTGGGAAACAAATCGTAAGCTAGATTAACTAGATCAATCTAACTGCGCAGATTAAACAGCTAACAGATACAGAAAAACACCGCTGTGCTCCGGAACAGGAAGTGATACAATACCGCAGTGAGAGCAAAACCACCAGTAGAGGCAAGCCTGAAGAGTGAAGGTCCCTCGCTATTAAAAAAAAGTACTTTGAAGTGCTGACAAACCATCAATCACAGAATCCATCGTGGGCATCATAGACGTGTTTAACAGCAACCGCTTCCACGAGGAACACGGCGTCAACACTGAGCTGCAGATTACTGAGGCTTAAGAACCAAATCACAGCTGGAGGGTTTTTTTTTTTAATGTGTCCGTGCATCTGTTCTTCTGAGTGATTCTGCAGAAGGGAAACAGAAACGGTGAGAAATACCACAAAAAACACCAACAGTCAGAGACAAAGGCTGGAGGCTGACTGCTGCACAGAACAAAAGACAAGAGGACAAGAGCTGCAGACTTTCTGAGACACACCGTCTCACCGTTCCAGGCTGCTTCTGAGAGCCAGAAGACACAGAACGGCCAAAATACACGTTAAGAGTTCTCCTATGAGAACACGATTTGCCTCCAGATTAACGTATTTCTGTGATTTGGCCTCTGTGGTTCATCACAACGCAGCTGAAACGAAACAGTCAAGATGTGGTCATTGTGGAGATGTTCAGATGTAATTCAAGGAATTTAAGCACAAACCATTTAGGAATTATGGCCATTTTTAAGTAGAATCCCTTCATTTTTACAGCACATAAATAATTCGGCAAACTAAATCTGAGAATTATGTTGGATGTTATGAAAGAATTACTGCAGGTTTCTTTCAACAAGGGGATGGATACATGCACATTTCCTGAATATGTCTTGGTCTTCATTTACAACAATCATTCAGAAATACAGTACAGTACAGTCCTGGGTGGTAAAAAAGTCTGGAATAGACTAGTGAGGGAAGCCACCAAATCACTCTAACAAGTCTGAAGAAGCTACAGGTTGTGACTTGAGAAACTGTGCACAGCACAACTTTTGTGTGTTCCTCCACCAGTCACAGCCTGATGCTGGAGTGCAACTGATTCATTCTGGGCTCAGGTTTGCTTCTATAACACTGTAACTGCAAGGTCGTCTTTTTTTTATTTTTTAAGAAACTCCTTCTCTGTGGCATTCCACACCATGGCACTCTATAACAGGTGATGCAAAAATGCAAAACTTGCACGATGCACAGTTTCTCAAATGGCAGCCTCAGACATTATTTTCAGGGTTGTGTGGGTGTCTTGGTGGCTTCCCTCGCTTGTGTCCTGCTTGCATGGTCACTCAGTTTTTAAGAGCTTCCTACTACAGATTTACCATATTGTTTGTATTTCTTAACAGTTGAGGTAAATAAGACATATTTGCCAACTTGGAATGTTTATGTATCCATCCCCTGACTTATTTTAAGAAAACTGGCTGCAAAAGGGATGATTTGTATAATCCTTTGGTCTAATTTGTCCCCGTGTCTGGGTTCTGAAAATGGAGGGACTTTTCATAAAATGGCTGTACTTCTTAAATGGTAAATGCAGTAAAGCTAAACATTGCACAACAAGCAAATCTGGACTGTTTCATTTCTAATCCACTGGCAAAATGACAAAAATGGTGTCACTGTCCAGTTACTTATGGACCTCACTGTATCTCTGTTTGTTGAATTTATGAGCTGGTGATGCTTACCGAGTGGCAGGATTTATTTATTTTTTATGCCCCTCTGCATCACTATGATGGTGAGTGGGTGAAGGTGAGCGTGGAGTCCGTGGAATTCGCCGTGACATCACGCCCCTGCGGCTCTTTTCTCACAGTGTAGAGGTGACATTAAACTTTGTGGGGTCCCTTACTGTGACATCAGCACCAACAGGACTCCCTGTGGTTCCTGTCACATAGCAGGAGGGCCACATCGTGAAACGGCAGCACCAACATGGCAACGGATTTGTGGCTCTGTGCACAAACAGCCACCGCTCCTCATAAAATATAACAATGACAATAAAAAAGCCCGAGTCCCACCATCACACATCCAGGCTGAGAGGTATAAACAAAACTCACAGCGGGGCACCTGGAAAACTGACACCAGCAATTAAATCAAGCGCTCCTAATGTGGCCCCCAGGGGGCGGTGCACCAGACTCTTGCAGAAGCTCTGAGATGACTCGACTCTTCATGTGATGATTTCAAAGCACCGCCTTGTTGTAGCAGAACGTCGTGACATATGTCGCCCCGCTGTGATTCCTCAGCAGATCAAAGGTTTGGGAGATTTCCCTGTTGGACTGTGCATGCGTTTTAAATGTCGTCACGTGAAAACGGCGCGAGATATATTAAAAAACTCTAAGAATAATGAGCCGGCTTTAATGAAAAGAGGGCGTCAGTTTGACAGCGTGATGGAGGAGAAACACTGTGACAGGATGAAGTGAAACGTTTATCGGGTTTAAAGTCTCCGTGATAATGCCACCGTCTCACGGGACGAAAACACAGACACTTTCTCTGAAATGGTGTAAAAGCTGAAGGTTTCTATCTTGAACTGCACGTGCGCTCAGAACACGGCGGGATCCCCAAGAGCAGATAACCCTCCGCCGCCGGCGCCGTTCAGAGGGACTGTTTGTTTAGCAGAAAGTAGTCCTGCTGAAATCTGTTCAGACGTCTGAGGCTTATTAAAAACTACTACGCCTGAGTAGATCTTCTTGACATTACTTTGGTTCACAGTTAATGATATCATTGTAGTTCAGAATGGGAAAGTTATGCTACGGTATTTATGCTATGCTAACAACCGCTGGCTTCTCCATCTGGGCTTCTGTGCTGCACACTCTGCTGCTGTATGTGGTGCTGCCCCCCAGTGGTGAACAAAGGGTGAGCAAAGGCAGTGTCACTTAGCTGCAGCACAGTAGCAAAAATGTGAAGACAGTCCCTGATTTTTCATGACTTATTTACATTTATCATGAAAATTAATATCTTGCATTGCATCAAATTGTTCCATAATAAAAAGTGTTTTTCTTAAATTGTATCGTAGCTGACATATTGTATGGTTTTGCAAGGGAGAGATGCACAGCTATGATGGAATCAGGTGGTGCAACCTCAAATCAGAAAAAGTTTTAATGGTATGGAAAATGAAAATAAATAATAATCATAATGAAAAAAAATCAGTAATCCTTACTCTTACTTTGACTTCTATTCTCTGCAAACATATAAATCCAAGATTTTCCATTTGCTTTGTTAATATACATTCATTCCTGCAACACATTCCCAAAACTTAAGGAAGCAAATGCATTTACCACTTTGTTAAAGCTGCCATTCATTCTCACAATACTTAAAGGACGTTTTAGCTTTGGGGAAACCAAGCAGTGGCAAACTTTTTTCTGTTCTTCCTGCAAACATGTCTTAAGGTGCGCAATAGTATGAGTTTGTTATTCATTTCAAAATTCTCCACACACTCTGTATTGGGGACAGGTGAGGACTGCAGGCAGGCCGATCCAGGACCTTCTGCTCTTGCAGCCGTGCCTTTGTAACGTGTGCAGAATGTGGTTTTGCATTGTCTTGGTGAAAAATGCACATGACATCCCTGGAAAAGATGTTATCTTGAAGGCATCATACGTTACTCTAAAATCTCAGTGTACTTTTCTGCATTAATGATTTTTGCCAAGGGCACTGACATAACAAGATGTTGCTGACAACAACATGCTAAAACCATTTTAATAAAAATGAATTAACCCTGTCTCCATGTCATTATGTTTTATAGTAGAGGGGATTCACCATGTAAGACCAGCTTTAGAATAAGTAGTAGCCATTTTTTTCATTGTATTTCTTTATTTCACACTGAATATACCATATTATGTCACGGGGACTCAAATGGCACTGAACAGTAAGAAGAACACGTCTATTGTTTGAGGTTGCTGTGGGTGGCAGTCGTGCAGGATACAGTTGGTCCTCTGGTCTGTAGATCCATGTGCACTTCTATTCTTAGAGCTCCTTCTGTGGCTTCTTTCTCCTGCTTCTAACAATGGTCTCAGGTGGTGGAGATTTGTTTCTTTGCACATAGTTGCATGCTGTGCACAGTGTCACAGTATATATATATATATATATATATATATATATATATATATATATATATATATATTATATATATATATATATATATATATATATATATATATATATATACACACACACACACACACACACAAGGTCTATTAGAAAAGTATCCGACCTTATTATTTTTTTCAAAAACCATATGTATTTGAATCACGTGTGATTACATCAGACATGCTTGAACCCTCGTGGGCATGCGAGAGTTTTTTCACGCCTGTCGGTTACGTCATTCGCCTGTGGGCAGTCTTTGAGTGAGGAGTGGCCCACCCTCTCATCGTTTTTTTCATTGTTTAGGAATGGCTCAGAGACTGTTGCTTTGTTTGATAAAAATTTTTTCAAAACTGTAAGGCACAACTGAGTGGACACCATTTGATAAATTCAGCTGGTTTTCGTTGAAAATTTTAACGGCTGATGAGAGATTTTGGTCTGGTAGTGTCGCTTTAAGGACGGCCCACGGCGCCTGACGGCGATCTGTGCTTCGAGGCAGCAGCGTCTCGCCGTTTCAAGTTGAAAACTTCCACATTTCAGGCTCTGTTGACCCAGTAAGTCATCAGAGAACAGAGAACTTTCAGAAGAAGTCGGCATGAGGACTTTATTCGGACATTCCATTGTTAACAGACATTTTGTAATGAAAGAACGTGCGGGCAGAGTCGCATGTCGGGCCGGACCCGACTGCGGGGGGTCGCGACAGGAAAAACACCTCCGTTGGAAACCTTAACAGACAAGTTGGAACATGCCCAAGCTGTTAAACAATTTCTCAGATACTCACTTGTTGAAAGCCATCAAAAGCCGCCTGAATTTTACAAATGGTTTTCAACACGGAGGTGTTTTTCCTGTCGCGGCGCACACAGATTCACAGCGTCTTCACGGAAACGATTCTGCAAATTTGCGCGCACTCTTCCATTACAAAATGACCTTTAACAGTGGAATGTCCTCATAAAGTCCTCATGCCGGCCTCTTCTGAATCTTCTCTGTTCTCTCACGACGTCCTGGGTGAATTAAGCCTTAAATTAGGATGTTTTCAGCTCGAAACAGGCCGACGACGGCGCCTGGAAGCGCTGCGCGACATCCCACTCCGTGGGAAGTCCTTAAAGCGACAGAAACACCCCATAATCTCTCACCTCCGTTAAACTTTTCACCGAAAACCAGCTGAATTTCTCAAATAGTGTCCACTCGGATATTCCTCACAGATCCTGAAAAAAGTTTGATAAAGCAACGCGCGCCGTCTCGAGCAGCGTCTCAAACAAAGAATTCAGCCGAGAGGGCAGGACCAGTGCTCACTCAAAGCCTGCCCACAGGGAAATGACGTCACCGACACGCGTGAAAAAAACTCACGCATGCGCACGAGGGTTCAAGCATGATTGGTGTAATCGCATGTCATTCAAATCCAGATAGTTTTTTTTTATAAAACTGCCGGTTAGTTTTATAAGATACCTCGTATATATCAAATCAAATCAATTTTATTTATATAGCACCAAATCACAACAAACAGTTGCCCCAAGGTGCTTTATATTGTAAGGCAAGGCCATACAATAATTATGTAAAACCCCAACGGTCAAAACGACCCCTGTGAGCAAGCACTTGGCAACAGTGGGAAGGAAAAACTCCCTTTTAACAGGAAGAAACCTCCAGCAGAACCATGCTCAGGGAGGGGCAGTCTTCTGCTGGGACTGGTTGGGGCTGAGGGAGAGAACCAGGAAAAAGACATGCTGTGGAGGGGAGCAGAGATCAATCACTAATGATTAAATGCAGAGTGGTGCATACAGAGCAAAAAGAGAAAGAAACACTCAGTGCATCATGGGAACCCCCCAGCAGTCTACGTCTATAGCAGCATAACTAAGGGATGGTTCAGGGTCACCTGATCCAGCCCTAACTATAAGCTTTAGCAAAAAGGAAAGTTTTAAGCCTAATCTTAAAAGTAGAGAGGGTGTCTGTCTCCCTGATCCTATATATATATATATATATATATATATATATATATATATATATATATATATAATATATATATATATATATATATATATATATATATATATATACACACACAGTGGTGGGCACAGATAACCAAAAAATTAACTTTGATAACAGATAATCAGATAACTGAAAAGTTATCTTTGATAAAGATAAAACAATAAACCTCACAAAAATGTATCAGAAGTTACAGATAACTGATAAATTCCAATATTACCTCTGACACATCTACAACTAGTAGTAGAACAAATTTAATAGCTTGCAATAATATTAAAAATAAAAACAGACCCCAACAATGAGACAACACTTTTCTTTCTACATTCTGCTCCTGGCGCTCCAAAGGCACTCTAAGAGCAGCCATAAAACCAACTCTCTATCAATTATAATGCTCCGGTCAGGTGCAGGTCTTGAAAAATAATGTCATGCTGACTTATGGTTTTGATTATAAATAACATTAATACTGATAGAATAACTCCATTAATGTCAATTATGTCATTTGTACAAAGTTAAAATATAACATATATCTTTTAATGTTGAGTAATGCACTAATTCTGAGGTTTTGTAACAGACAGATCGTGTTGTGTGGGCCGCCAGAAGAGGATGTACTGCTGGCCCACCACCAGAGGGCGCCCTGCCTGAAGTGCGGGCTTCAGGCACGAGAGGGCGCTGCCGCCACGGACACAGCCGGGAGCACAGCTGTTACTCATTCTTCATCATCTCACTCCATAAAACCCAGACGTCATCTCCACCTCATCGCCGAGATATCATACTTCATTGGAGGTAATATCCTCAGCCGTTTTGTGTTACAATATTATTTGTATATTGTGAGTGTTTGCAGGAGTACCGGTACCTCTGTCGGTGGAAGCTGAGAGAGCGCTAGAAGGCACTCTTTTCCCCTGAGGAATTACTACAGTACTCTGCAAGTTATAGAGTGAGAGGTGGAGGTGGCATTCCCACCGTTGTTGTTACTGGGTGTACACACACCTACACTTGACTGTCTTTGTTCTCGCCAGCAGTACCAGATCCGACAGTCGGGGACGGTGATCACCTGGGAATTCGGGACTTGGCGGCTCCAGTATTCACCAGGTTCGGTGGCGGCGGAAATCGTGTAGTTCCGGCTCTTCTCAGGACAGACGTCTTCTATCCTCGAGCCTGCCCACACGTCACCTTTGTGATTTGACTGTAATTATATTCTGAGATTGTCTGTATTTAGTTGTGCACATTTCACAACATTAAATTGTTACTTTTTGGCTCATCTATTGACCGTTCATTTGCGCCCCCTGTTGTGGGTCCGTGTCACTACACTTTCACAACAGATCGCAAAGGATTCTGGGTAAAAGTGCCTCTTTTTGGAGCGAGGCGGAGGGGAAGGCGAAGGGCTACAAATCCCTCCGTTTGGAGGGGTAGGAGGAGCTTACTGCTGTCTCTGAAAAAACAAACATGGCGCCGAAAGAGCCGCACAAATGAAGCGGATTTCATTACAAATTACGCTGTTTAGAAAGTTATAACTTGGCAAAAAACTTTGCGTGTCTGCTGCTGGATGCATGTTGCGTATGTTGTCGTTCTGAAGAATATCGTAACGTCACTCGTGCGCTGCGTTGTAATGCACATACACACGAACGCTACGATAAGACACTTTTATATCTCACAACGGAGAAAATCATGATAAAGTGTAAGCACGTTAATTTGTATGTTCATAAATCTTTGGATAATATCAATCCCTGCTGTTGGATTTCAAGGTCTGTAACGTGTGTGTATTTTGTAAACAAACGGAGACCTGAACACACTCATCTAATAAGCTTTCAGGCAGAAAATGAAAAGTTTCATCAATGGGAATAAGTTGGAAAATATATACACACACATGTATATGTGTAACACATAACCTGACGTCCTAATAGACTGATATTATTTGTCAAGGAAATTTCTAAAGGAAATAAGGCTGGAGCCTGGATGCAAAAAATGGGAGAATTTGAAAAAGAAATAAGGTTGTAATTCCATTAAAAAAGTGAGACTTGTATAATGTATACATTCATTGCACACAAAAAAAAGCCACTTGCAAAGCAAAAAGTTGATTTGACAATCATCTGCCATAACCGGGGTCAAAATAAATAGAACACTGCTATCTACTGGTTCCCACACGCTTAGTGAACACTACTGACCAGTAGATGGCAGTAGAGGCCTTGAAAACAAAATTCCAGCTACAGTAATCCCTGTCTGCTACATTTAAAAAGCGTGGAATTTAACAAACACAAATAAAACCAACATCTATAAACGCAGAGAATATATTCAAGAGAGTTTTAGGCACTAGAGTTTAATGCTGTTGTCTGTGGAGCCTGAACAGAGTGTCTGAAATGCATTTGTCCTGTCATGATGTACTGAGATTACATCATCCTACCCAAAATGCATTGCGGGTCACAGGATGTGCTCACAAAACCTTAAAAATTAGCACATTACTTTAAAACTAAAACATATATCTGATATTTTCACTTAATAAAACTCAGACATGACAGTAATTTTAAATAACTTGTCCAAAATTTGTTTGGTTAAAATTTGAACCATAAGTTAAAAACGTATGCCTCTGGATGACTTAGGTGATATCGAGAGCCTTTTGGTATGGTGTTAAAGGAAATTTTTTTTTCTTTTGGGGCTGTTTTTCTTTTGTCTGCACATGATTGAGATGCTTTTTATACAAGCGGCTTTCTTTTATTTGCAAAGGTTATGACTGTGTGTCTGTTACAAAACTTTTAACAGGTGAGTACTAAACTAATTTTAAAAATGCTTGTCTCTGTTCAGCTTTGTTTATTTTGTTTATCAGTTTAAAAGTTATTGGACAAAGATTAATCAGAAGATAATTGGTCTGATAATGGTTTTTAAAGTTATCTAAAAAGATAATCCGATAAAGAAAACATTATCTTCGATAATTATCTGTTATCGGACAAGAGTCAAGACAGAAGTCAGACCACCAGAGCAAGAATGTTAGCTGAGGAAGCTTCTGCGATTTGAAGCGAAACGTCCTTGCGTCAAGCAACCCAGTCCAGTCGAAGATTCAAGCTTCTCTACTATGTATATATATATATATATATATATATGATAGTGATACTTTGACCCCAATGAATGAATGATCAGAAACAATCAGTGCAAGAGACGGTACATTGAGACTCATAATGCCAACACCACAGTTGTTGTTCATCTTACGTGACAGTCCTGGGCTTTAGCCCGGGACAGCGCACTGTCACTTGTGCAGCCCAACTTGCAGGGGTGGTCTAGGGTGTGGTCTAGATGGACTCAGATGTGGACAAGTGTAGTGTGATTGCTCACAGGGACAGAGCATGGACATCATATCTCTGATGCAACTGTTCAATTTAAATGATTACTAACATTATTATTACTACATGGATAATACAGTCATTAATTTATTCCAGAACATTTGTCTTTTCATTTGTCTCCCGTCCGGAGCGAGAGCTAAGAAAAGTTAAAAATGCTCCCGTATGTTATCTTTGGCCACTTCTTCATGTCGTCCTCCCACGTCTCTGTATTTGTAGACAGCGGGATTGTTAATGTTGTGACAGCTGCTGTTAACGTCTCTAAGCCTCATAGAAAGTGGATTTGTGTGAACAGAGTGCTTTTGGGTACATTTTTTGGAGAGCACTCTGTCTCAAAAGTCATCTTGTGTTGATGAAGAGAAGTCTGGGCCCTGAATGCAGAGTGCAATGTGAGCGCAGGCCAGTGGTGGAGTGGGGACAAACCAAGGCACCGGGGCCTAGTGTGGGTACTCCCTGGAGTGTTGCCACTACACTGCGTTGGTCCGCAAACAAATTGGTGCTAACCTTCAAAAGATCCATAAAAAGTTTGTCCAGGACCTTATATGAATATTTTCAAACCCCTAATCCCACTCAGCTCATGTGTACGTCTTTTGATAAAAAAAAAAAGAAGCATAATTTCATATTGAAAAAAACTAAATAAATAAAGTGACAAATCACCTTCACAGTGTAATTTTTAAAAATTATGTGTATTGTGTGTATGTTTTCTTTTTTTTACGTTTATTTCTCACAGACATGTCCATGTTCTGCAGTGCAACATCGTCATTCGTGTTGCCAGATACAACTGATGGTTTCCAGCCTGAAAACTGTTCTAAAACCATCAAAATGCACACAAAACTTTATAACTATTAAAAGTCTTAGCTGTTTAATATATAAATTGTGTGTGTGTGTGTGTGTGTGTGTGTTCGCTGTACACAGCCACAGCAATTAAGCAATCCACATCAAACTTGCTATGCTGACTGGGGGCACCAAGGGGGAGGTCACTGGGGTCCTTAGGTTGAAAGCCTATATGCCTATGTGCACGAACGAACACACACACACACACACGCACACACACACACAAAATCAGCCTTATATATTAGATCACGGCCCGCTCACTGGAGCTCTTATTTTTGCAGTTCACGTGGTACTCAGGTCAGGTAGCAGCATGACACTTTAATTACTACGTAGTAGCGGCCGGCTAGGGCGCACATTGTTGAGTCTCATGAATGTCACAAATTGCTCTGTGAAAATTAATGATGACAACATAAACACAATGCAACGCAACTTATTACACCTTAACTAAATCGACATGAAATATACAATGACATGGATAAAATTCTTCATTACCCGTGCGTAGAACGAAAAACTCAGCTAGTATTGTAATACTTTGACTCTTCCAGTTGCTTCGTTATTAAAAGCAGTGAAGCTGCAGCCAAAGCAAACATAAAATCCTGCACCAACAATCCACATGGATGTTCCAAACCAAAGTCAGCCAAGTCCTCTTAACTCCTCCTGTGGTCTCAGGGGGAACTCGGAGGCTCACAGGGGCTCAGCCAAAATAAATAACATAGTGATGCCTCCATGTGAAAGAACCACCCAGAGACAGAAGGAGGGTCTGGTGCAGTGGACGAGGACATAAACCCACACAGACTGACTCTGTGATAAAGTCACCAAATCAGACAGAAAAATCACTGAATTCATCTAAAAATGTAACACAACAAGGTAAAATGACGCATGAACACCGAAATGATGACTACAGCTGGCAGAGTCAGAAGGGCAGAGAACCAAATGTTCAAAGGAACCAAATTTATGAGCCTGGAAGTCAAAGGCACATTTACAAATGAAAACGATTCCACCTCTTGACCTTTATATTGTAACTTCTGTTGAGTTTGATTTGGAGTCAGTCAACATGGTCCTGTGTGAGCTGTAAAGTCGTGATCCGTGTAGGAACTGTACCTGTAAATGTCCCGAGCCATTCCAAAGTCTCCGATCTTGGCCACGCAGCCGGGTCCTTTGCAGGTCAGGAGGCAGTTCCGAGCTGCAATGTCCCTGAAAAGGAAGAACCCACATCGACTGTCAGTTTGCTTCAGTCACTTTAGTAAAACATGATCACTCACTCAAACGTGGGATTCTTAAACACAGTGGACACATCGATCAAAATGCCAGAAACATCTGGACATACTCGTGCACTGGCTCCCACCTCGCATCTGCAGCAGTTTGTAACTTTTTTGTTTTTGGCATTGAAGAGAATGTCATGTTTAAAACACCTACACAGGAGCGTCACCGTTGGATCTGAAGTTTCGTCTTTCCCACAAAGACGCCGTGGGCAAGCTGCTGAAATGTACAGTTTTCCACAGAGCTTGTATGACTCTGCCCACATGAGGCACCCAGAGAAAAGATCAAAATGCTGCAGAGTGGGTTAAGAGTAGAAAGCAGGGTGCAGTCAGAAGTGAAACCTCCTCACCGCCAAACTGAGTCATTCTGGAAGTACAGTCGTTCACGCAGCAGGCTGGACCCTGTGTGAGGACAAAGGAATGAGACCACATGCTGCACTTCATCCCTGGAGCTTTAAGTCGCGGTTCCAAAACAAAATCATCATGCGACGCTTTAGTCAGACCAGATCGTGAGACGGGGCAAAGCGTCAAACCAGCAGCAGTGAGCTGCACGAGTTCATCCACTTCAACACACTCTTTGGATGCTTCGGCTCCACGTTTTGGTTCCGATGGATGAAAACGACACAATGAGGGTAAAATAATACTTGAGACTGATTTAAACTGAGGACTTTTTAAAAGCACTACTACATTCTACATGTCTGCTCCAATTCGATGTGAGTTGTGTGGAGCGGTCTTACTGACTTACTGCTACAATACCACAGTTCTGCTTAAAACTCATGAGTAAATTATTTATAGCGAAAGAAAAAGGATGCATCTGGCACATCTAGTTGGATTACAATTCATCTCTGAGAAGACCTGAATTTTCCTCTGGTTTAAGTGCCCAAAAAGCATGAACATGGTCATCAAAGCAGCTTCATCCACTTCCCAACAAAATGCCATAGACTATATATATATATACACACACACACACACACACACACACACACACACACTGCTGACACCCTCCGTGATGTCACCTGTTATTTTTATTTTATTTTTATGTTTTCTGGGTGAGTTTGACAACTTTTTGAAATATCCCAGTAAAACACTCAGAAACGACAAACACAGTCAACTTCATAGCAGCCGCTGCTCATGCCTTTGACTCTCCCTCAAAGCAACCACGTCCCGCGCTGTTCATAACTTTTTAAAGTAGATCAAACGGATGAGTTAACATGGGGGTCTGTGGGGGAGTGTTTCACTTTTGAACCCAGTCTCAATCAACCAGTCAAGGAAATGCAAGTTTTGGCACTTCAGCACTGACTTAATTTTTCAGCACAGAGAAAGTTTAACAGAGTGAATACGACAACACAGAGGGCAATCTGACATATAAAAACTAACACTAAGGAGGGTGACAGAAAACCAAACATGCATGAAACTCACTGGAATGTGGACATAGAAATAGGATGTAATATGTATATGTTGCAGACATGAATGAGCAAAGCTCTTCAGCATCTCACCATGTCATCTAGGTCCTTACATTTGTTTTTTCAGTAAATGCTTCTGGGGAGCATTAGCATGACTAAAAGCCTACACCAAACTACAGCCCTCTTAACGCCACCTATTTTAAGCATTTTCTTTATTTGCATCTCACATGTCTGGAAAAGAGTCCTCACTGTATCATTTAGGTCCTTCAGACTTTTTTTTTTTTGGTAAATGCTTCTGTGGAGTATTAGCATGGCTAACATCCTTCAGCTTTAGGGGGGCTTCACACCCCAGGCCCCCTAACTACAGCCCTCTTAACTCCCTGCCACTTTAAACATTTTTTAAATGTAGATGTAAATTCCTATTCAAACCTTTCAGCTAGTTGACAGTCGGGCTGCACAATATGGACAAATTAGCTGAACTTTCAGGTCTTCTTTTTAAGAAAATCCTCCTCTACACCACTCCATCAGGAAGCTGTATTTTATATTTAGAATTAAATTTATATCAAGTTGTAGAGATTTTCTATCAGTCTCAGTTTAGGGAAGATAATTTTAGATTTTTTCTTTGTATTTGAAATAGCATCAACAAATTAAAATGTGTGAAATGCCAAGCGTTCCAGTACTTATGAGGGCAATTAAGAAACACTCAGGCAGCATCTTATATCTCAAATAAGCAAGCAGAGCATGAATCAGCTGCTGTCTGCTCATTTTATTAATCTAAAAATCACTGGACCACCACGTATATATAAGGCAACCCAATTTAAAGGAGAAATGCTGCTTTTAACAACCTGGATCTCATTTCTGGTCTAAAATACAGCTGTTTGCTCACCAATATAACTTTGGTGTCATGAGGAGTCCACGGCTCAGACAATGTGTTCAGGTTCAAATTTTATTCTTCTACTCAGGTGGATTAAAACTTTTGTGCCAACTCCTGCACAGGAGGGAACTAGCAATAAATATGTGTCACTGATTTCAAAACGGCTCTTTTCAACCAGACCTGCGTGTTGGGAAAGTGTAGTGACACGGACCCACAACAGGGGGCGTAAATGAACGGACAATAGAGGGAGTTAAATTTGAACACTTTACTGTTGTGAATGTCACAACCACACACAGCAGATTACAGAATGAATACAAGTCAATTAATGAAGGTGTCGTGTGGGCAGGCTCGACGATAGGAGACGCCCGTCTGGAGATGAACCGGAACCACACGATTTCCACCGCCACCGAACCCGAAGGATACTGGAGCCGCCAAGTCCCGAAGTCCCCAGGTGGCCACCGTCTCAGCATGTCGGATCTGGTACTGCTGGCGGAAAACAAAGACAGTCAAGTGTGGGTGTGTGTACACCCCGTAACAATAATGGTTGGAATTCCACCTCCACCTTTAACACACACTCGTGCAGCGTCTGTTTAACCACTTATCTGACGAGACGAAGGACGAAACAGTCACGACCCACACCGGTCTTCTGGTTGACAGCTGCAACACAATAGCTCTGGAAATCACTGAATGCTGGCAGAGAATATTACCTCTCACAGAAGTCGATATCTCGGCGATGTGGTGGAGGTGTCATCCTGCTTTTATCCCGGGTGAGATGCAGATGATCGGTGACAGCTGTCATAGTTGATGAGTGACAGCTGTCACCTCGGCTGTTCCTGTAGGTGGCAGCGCCCTCTCGTGCCTGAAGCCCACACTTCAGGCAGGGCGCCCTCTGGTGGTGGGCCAGCAGTACCTCCTCTTCTGGCGGCCCACACAACAGGACCCCCCCCTCAACGGGCGCCTCCTGGCGCCCGACCAGGCTTGTCCGGGTGGCGTCGGTAAAAATCGACCAGGAGGGCCGGGTCCAGGATGAAGCTCCTCTTCACCCAGGAGCGTTCTTCGGGTCCATACCCTTCCCAGTCCACCAAATATTGAAAGCCCCGGCCCATTCGACGGACATCCAAGAGCCGGCGTACTGTCCAAGCCGGCTCCCCGTCGATGATACGGGCAGGAGGCGGCGCCGGACCGGGTGCACAGAGGGGTGAAGTGTGATGTGGTTTCAACCTGGAGACGTGAAAAACTGGATGGATCCGCAGTGAGGCCGGGAGTTGGAGCCTCACTGCGGAGGGACTGAGGACCTTGAGGATGCGGAATGGCCCTATGTAGCGGTCTTTCAACTTCGGGGAAGCCACTTGGAGAGGTATGTCCTTGGTAGATAGCCATACCTCCTGCCCGGGCTGGTATGCGGGGGCCGGGGACCGTCGACGGTCTGCATGGGCTTTTGCCCTCGTCCGGGCCCTCAACAAGGCCGAACGGGCGGTGCGCCACACCCGACGGCATCTCCGCAGGTGGGCCTGGACCGAGGGCACACCGACCTCTCCCTCCACCACAGGAAACAAAGGGGGTTGGTACCCCAGACACACCTCAAACGGGGAGAGGCCGGTGGCAGAGGACACTTGGCTGTTATGCGCGTACTCGATCCAGGCCAGGTGTTCACTCCAAGCCGTCGGGTGTGCGGATGTTGTACAACGCAGGGCCTGCTCCAACTCTTGATTGGCCCGCTCAGCCTGTCCGTTAGTCTGAGGGTGATACCCAGACGAGAGGCTCACAGTGGCCCCCAGTTCCCGGCAGAAACTCCTCCACACCTGCGAGGAGAACTGGGGACTGCGATCCGAAACGATGTCTGTTGGTATCCCATGCAGCCGGACGACATCGTGGACAAGGAGATCCGCCATCTCCTGGGCCGATGGGAGCTTCGGGAGGGCCACGAAGTGGGCCGCCTTGGAGAACCGGTCCACTATCGTGAGGATGGTGGTGTGCCCCCGGGACGGCGGGAGGCCCGTGACAAAATCCAGACCGATGTGGGACCAGGGGTGATGAGGCACAGGAAGTGGCTGCAGGAGTCCCTGTGCCTTCTGGTGGTCCGCCTTGCCCCTGGCGCAGGTGGTGCAGGCCTGGATGTAAGCCCGGACGTCAGCCTCCAGAGACGCCCACCAGAAGCGCTGCCGGACCACTGCCACGATCCTACGCACCCCTGGGTGGCAGGAGAGCTTGGACCCGTGACAGAAGTCCAGGACGGCAGCTCTGGCTTCTGGTGGGACGTATAGTCTGTTTCTCGGTCCTGTTCCGGGATCCGGGCTCCGTGCCAGGGCCTCCCGGATGGTCTTCTCCACGTCCCAGGTAAGGGTAGCCACGATAGTGGACTCCGGTAAGATGGGTTCCGGTGGATCCGACAGTTCGGTCTTGACTTCATGTTCATGCACCCGGGACAGGGCATCCGACCTCTGGTTTTTGGTCCCGGGGCGGTAAGTGATCCGGAAGTCAAAACGGCCGAAAAACAGTGACCAGCGGGCTTGCCTGGGGTTCAGTCGCTTGGCGGTCCTGATATACTCCAGGTTCCGGTGGTCAGTAAAAACCGTGAAAGGCACTGACGCTCCCTCCAGCAGGTGTCTCCACTCCTCAAGAGCCTCTTTCACCGCAAGGAGCTCTCGATTGCCCACGTCATAGTTCCGCTCTGCTGGGGTCAACCTGCGGGAGAAATAGGCACACGGGTGAAGAACCTTATCGGTCTTTCCGCTCTGGGATAGCACGGCTCCTATCCCTGAGTCAGAGGCGTCCACTTCAACCACAAACTGGCGACTGGGATCGGGCTGCACCAAGACGGGTGCAGTCGAGAAGCGCTGTTTCAACTCCCTGAACACGGCATCGCACCGATCCGACCAGGTGAAGGGAACTTTTGGTGAGGTCAGGGCTGTCAGGGGGCTAACTACCTGACTATACCCCTTAATGAACCTCCTGTAAAAATTTGCGAAGCAGAGGAACTGTTGCAGCTTCCTACGGCTCGTAGGTTGGGGCCAGTCTCTCACCGCTGCGACCTTGGCCGGATCCGGGGCGACGGAGTTGGAGGAGATGATAAACCCCAGGAAGGACAAAGAGGTGCGGTGAAATTCACACTTCTCGCCCTTCACAAACAGCCGATTCTCCAACAACCGCTGCAGGACCTAACGTACATGCCGTACATGGGTCTCAGGATCCGGAGAGAAAATGAGTATATCGTCCAGATATACGAAGACGAATCGGTGCAGGAAGTCCCGCAAGACGTCATTAACCAAAGCTTGGAATGTCGCGGGGGCGTTTGTGAGGCCGAACGGCATGACCAGGTACTCAAAATGACCTAACGGGGTGTTGAATGCCGTCTTCCATTCGTCTCCCTTCCGGACCCGAACTAGGTGGTATGCGTTCCTAAGATCCAGCTTTGTGAAGATTTTGGCTCCATGCAGGGGGGCGAACACCGAATCCAACAAAGGCAACGGGTATCGGTTGCGAACCGTGATCTCGTTCAGCCCCCGGTAATCAATGCATGCACGAAGACCGCCATCTTTTTTGCCCACAAAAAAGAAACCTGCTCCCATCGGGGAGGTGGAGTTACGGATCAGCCCGGCAGCTAAGGAGTCCCGGATGTAGGTCTCCATCGATTCGCGCTCAGGTCGGGAGAGGTTGTACAGCCTGCTGGATGGGAACTCCACGCCTGGCATCAAATCGATGGCACAATCGTACGGACGGTGCAGGGGAAGGGTGAGTGCCCGATCCTTGCTAAAAACGTCAGCAAGATCGTGGTACTCAACCGGCACCGCCGACAGATTGGGGGGAACTTTGACCTGATCCTTAGCCTGGGAACCGGGAGGACCCGAGGATCCCAAACACACCCGATGGCAGGTCTCGCTCCACTGTACCACCACCCCGGATGGCCAATCAATCCGGGGATTGTGTTTTAGCATCCAGGGGAACCCCAGAATCACACGGGAGGTAGAGGGAGTCACAAAAAACTCAATCTTCTCCCGATGATTCCCTGACACTACCAGAGTTACTGGTAGTGTCCTGTGTGTGATTAAAGGGAGTAGGGCACCATCTAGTGCTCGCACCTGCAATGGTGAAGGAAGCGCCACCAGAGGGAGCCCTACCTCCCTGGCCCATCTGCTGTCTAGCAGATTCCCTTCTGACCCTGTGTCTACCAGTGCTGGGGCCTGAAGGGTTAAATTCCTGCTAAGGATTGTAACTGGGAGCCGTGTGGAAATGTATGTGTGTCCAACGTGAATTTCTTGGCCCACCCTAAGCCCAGTTTCTAGGGGCGGGCGTTGGTGTTTAACCGTTCGGGGCAGTTACTCAATTGGTGCTCAATTGAGCCGCAAACAAAACACGCCCCGCGGGGAAGCCTCCTCTGTCTATTCGGTGGTCTAAATGTGGCCCTGCTCGTGTCAATCAATCAATCAATCAATCAATTTTTTTATATAGCGCCAAATCACAACAAACGGTTGCCCCAAGGCGCTTTATATTGTAAGGCAAGGCCATACAATAATTATGTAAAACCCCAACGGTCAAAACGACCCCCTGTGAGCAAGCACTTGGCTACAGTGGGAAGGAAAAACTCCCTTTTAACAGGAAGAAACCTCCAGCAGAACCAGGCTCAGGGAGGGGCAGTCTTCTGCTGGGACTGGTTGGGGCTGAGGGAGAGAACCAGGAAAAAGACACGCTCTGGAGGGGAGCAGAGATCGATCACTAATGATTAAATGCAGAGTGGTGCATACAGAGCAAAAAGAGAAAGAAACAATGCATCATGGGAACCCCCCAGCAGTCTACGTCTATAGCAGCATAACTAAGGGATGGTTCAGGGTCACCTGATCCAGCCCTAACTATAAGCTTTAGCAAAAAGGAAAGTTTTAAGCCTAATCTTAAAAGTAGAGAGGGTGTCTGTCTCCCTGATCTGAATTGGGAGCTGGTTCCACAGGAGAGGAGCCTGAAAGATGAAGGCTCTGCCTCCCATTCTACTCTTACAAACCCTACGAACTACAAGTAAGCCTGCAGTCTGAGAGCGAAGCGCTCTATTGGGGTGATATGGTACTACGAGGTCCCTAAGATAAGATGGGACCTGATTATTCAAAACCTTATAAGTAAGAAGAAGAATTTTAAATTCTATTCTAGAATTAACAGGAAGCCAATGAAGAGAAGCCAATATGGGTGAGATATGCTCTCTCTTCTAGTCCCCGTCAGTACTCTAGCTGCAGCATTTTGAATTAACTGAAGGCTTTTTAGGGAACTTTTAGGACAACCTGATAATAATGAATTACAATAGTCCAGCCTAGAGGAAATAAATGCATGAATTAGTTTTTCAGCATCACTCTGAGACAAGACCTTTCTGATTTTAGAGATATTGCGTAAATGCAAAAAAGCAGTCCTACATATTTGTTTAATATGCGCTTTGAATGACATATCCTGATCAAAAATGACTCCAAGATTTCTCACAGTATTACTAGAGCTCAGGGTAATGCCATCCAGAGTAAGGATCTGGTTAGACACCATGTTTCTAAGATTTGTGGGGCCAAGTACAATAACTTCAGTTTTATCTGAGTTTAAAAGCAGGAAATTAGAGGTCATCCATGTCTTTATGTCTGTAAGACAATCCTGCACTTTAGCTAATTGGTGTGTGTCCTCTGGCTTCATGGATAGATAAAGCTGGGTATCATCTGCGTAACAATGAAAATTTAAGCAATACCGTCTAATAATACTGCCTAAGGGAAGCATGTATAAAGTGAATAAAATTGGTCCTAGCACAGAACCTTGTGGAACTCCATAATTAACTTTAGTCTGTGAAGAAGATTCCCCATTTACATGAACAAATTGTAATCTATTAGACAAATATGATTCAAACCACCGCAACGCAGTGCCTTTAATACCTATGGCATGCTCTAATCTCTGTAATAAAATTTTATGGTCAACAGTATCAAAAGCAGCACTGAGGTCTAACAGAACAAGCACAGAGATGAGTCCACTGTCCAAGGCCATAAGAAGATCATTTGTAACCTTCACTAATGCTGTTTCTGTACTATGATGAATTCTAAAACCTGACTGAAACTCTTCAAATAGACCATTCCTCTGCAGATGATCAGTTAGCTGTTTTACAACTACCCTTTCAAGAATTTTTGAGAGAAAAGGAAGGTTGGAGATTGGCCTATAATTAGCTAAGATAGCTGGGTCAAGTGATGGCTTTTTAAGTAATGGTTTAATTACTGCCACCTTAAAAGCCTGTGGTACATAGCCAACTAACAAAGATAGATTGATCATATTTAAGATCGAAGCATTAAATAATGGTAGGGCTTCCTTGAGCAGCCTGGTAGGAATGGGGTCTAATAAACATGTTGATGGTTTGGATGAAGTAACTAATGAAAATAACTCAGACAGAACAATCGGAGAGAAAGAGTCTAACCAAATACCGGCATCACTGAAAGCAGCCAAAGATAACGATACGTCTTTGGGATGGTTATGAGTAATTTTTTCTCTAATAGTTAAAATTTTGTTAGCAAAGAAAGTCATGAAGTCATTACTAGTTAAAGTTAATGGAATACTCAGCTCAATAGAGCTCTGACTCTTTGTCAGCCTGGCTACAGTGCTGAAAAGAAACCTGGGGTTGTTCTTATTTTCTTCAATTAGTGATGAGTAGAAAGATGTCCTAGCTTTACGGAGGGCTTTTTTATAGAGCAACAAACTCTTTTTCCAGGCTAAGTGAAGATCTTCTAAATTAGTGAGACGCCATTTCCTCTCCAACTTACGGGTTATCTGCTTTAAGCTATGAGTTTGTGAGTTATACCACGGAGTCAGGCACTTCTGATTTAAAGCTCTCTTTTTCAGAGGAGCTACAGCATCCGAAGTTGTCTTCAATGAGGATGTAAAACTATTGACGAGATACTCTATCTCCCTTACAGAGTTTAGGTAGCTACTCTGCACTGTGTTGGTATATGGCATTAGAGAACATAAAGAAGGAATCATATCCTTAAACCTAGTTACAGCGCTTTCTAAAAGACTTCTAGTGTAATGAAACTTATTCCCCACTGCTGGGTAGTCCATCAGAGTAAATGTAAATGTTATTAAGAAATGATCAGACAGAAGGGAGTTTTCAGGGAATACTGTTAAGTCTTCTATTTCCATACCATAAGTCAGAACAAGATCTAAGATATGATTAAAGTGGTGGGTGGACTCATTTACTTTTTGAGCAAAGCCAATAGAGTCTAATAATAGATTAAATGCAGTGTTGAGGCTGTCATTCTCAGCATCTGTGTGGATGTTAAAATCGCCCACTATAATTATCTTATCTGAGCTAAGCACTAAGTCAGATAAAAGGTCTGAAAATTCACAGAGAAACTCACAGTAACGACCAGGTGGACGATAGATAATAACAAATAAAACTGTTTTTTGGGACTTCCAATTTGGATGGACAAGACTAAGAGTCAAGCTTTCAAATGAATTAAAGCTCTGTCTGGGTTTTTGATTAATTAATAAGCTGGAATGGAAGATTGCTGCTAATCCTCCGCCCCGGCCCATGCTACGAGCATTCTGACAGTTAGTGTGACTCCGGGGTGTTGACTCATTTAAACTAACATATTCATCCTGCTGTAACCAGGTTTCTGTAAGGCAGAATAAATCAATATGTTGATCAATTATTATATCATTTACCAACAGGGACTTAGAAGAGAGAGACCTAATGTTTAATAGACCACATTTAACTGTTTTAGTCTGTGGTGCAGTTGAAGGTGCTATATTATTTTTTCTTTTTGAATTTTTATGCTTAAATAGATTTTTGCTGGTTATTGGTAGTCTGGGAGCAGGCACCGTCTCTACGGGGATGGGGTAATGAGGGGATGGCAGGGGGAGAGAAGCTGCAGAGAGGTGTGTAAGACTACAACTCCATAGCTTGTGTCCATAGCTTCGTCAGCAGGGGGAGCTGTCGCCACACGGGACGTAGAGGCCAGGGAGCGTGGGAAGGGCGGACCTTTTTCGGACCCGGAAGGAAGAGGGACGGCACGCGCCCGGCCACGCCCTTCGTCTCGTTCCCAACGGCGTTCTTCCAACCGATTGTCTAACCATATAACAAGATCGATAAGCCCATCTAATTCCCCCGGTTCATCCTTGGCCACCAGGTGCTCCTTCAGGACCGATGACAGTCTGTTTACGAAGGCGGCGCAGAGCGCAGCGTTATTCCTGCCGGACCTCGCAGCCGCGATGCGGAAGTCGACTGCATAAACGGCTGCGCTCCGGCGTCCCTGTCTCATTGACAGCAACACAGTCGAAGCGGTCTCTCCCGTTAGGGTGATCAAACACAGTCTTGAACTCCCTCACAAACCCAGTGTACGTGTGAAGGAGCCGTGAATTTTGCTCCCAAAGCGCCATAGCCCAAGCGCGTGCCTCTCCCCGAAGCAGATTAATCACATAAGCTACTTTACTAGCATCTGACGCGTACATGACGGGACGTTGTGCAAAGACGAGCGAACACTGCATGAGAAAGTCCGCGCACGTCTCCACACAACCTCCGTACGGCTCAGGGGGGCTTATGTATGCTTCAGGGGATGGTGGGAGGGGTTGTTGAACCACCACTGGAACATTCATATCCTGCACAGGGTCGGCAGGAGGACGAGCTGCAGCAGCGCCCTAAGCGCTCGCCGCCACCTGCGCGGAGAGAGCCTCCACCCTGCGGTTCAGGAGGATGTTTTGCTCGGTCATTTGATCCAACCGAGCCGTAAAGGCGGTGAGAATGTGCTGCAGCTCACCAATCACGCCTCCTGCAGACGCCTGCGCTCCCTGCTCTCCCATTGGTCGTTCAACAGCTGGGTGACGCCCCTCGGAGTCCATGACGCTGGCCGAGATATCCTGTTGGGAAAGTGTAGTGACACGGACCCACAACAGGGGGCGCAAATGAACGGACAATAGAGGGAGTTAAATTTGAACACTTTACTGTTGTGAATGTCACAACCACACACAGCAGATTACAGAATGAATACAAGTCAATTAATGAAGGTGTCGTGTGGGCAGGCTCGACGATAGGAGACGCCCGTCTGGAGATGAACCGGAACCACACGATTTCCACCGCCACCGAACCCGAAGGATACTGGAGCCGCCAAGTCCCGAAGTCCCCAGGTGGCCACGTCTCAGCGTGTCGGATCTGGTACTGCTGGCGGAAAAGAAAGACAGTCAAGTGTGGGTGTGTGTACACCCCATAACAATAATGGTGGGAATTCCACCTCCACCTTTAACACTCACTCGTGCAGCGTCTGTTTAACCACTTATCTGACGAGACGAAGGACGAAACAGTCGCGACCCACGCCGGTCTTCTGGTTGACAGCTGCAACACAATAGCTCTGGAAATCACTGAATGCTGGCAGAGAAAGTTACCTCTCACAGAAGTCGATATCTCGGCGACGTGGTGGAGGTGTCATCCTGCTTTTATCCCGGGTGAGATGCAGATGATCGGTGACAGCTGTCATAGTTGATGAGTGACAGCTGTCACCTCAGCTGTTCCTGTAGGCGGCAGCGCCCTCTCGTGCCTAAAGCCCGCACTTCAAGCAGGTCGCCCTCTGGTGGTGGGCCAGCAGTACCTCCTCTTCTGGCGGCCCACACAACACTGCGGTGCTGTGACATGTCAATCATTTGGGGTGGCACCTGGGGTGTCCAATCAGATTTCAGGGGAGTCCAGTGCAACCCAGCTACTCCCATGCCAGGAATTGATCAACATTTGACATTTCCTGTTTCACTGTGGATTCAAAATTTGGCGCTTCCTGTTTGGGACTCAGTGTACCATGAGTGAGCTTCGTGCCACTGTGCAGCGCTTTGCTCGTGTTATTAATAATAATACATGGAAAATACTGCACAAAAGTCCACCAAACCCGAAAAGAGAAACAATGGCTACTATTAAAAACTAATATAAAAATAATTTACTGTTTCTCTATTGGTCACATGACCTTTGATCTTATTGTTGAAAGATCAAAGTCATGATTAGAATTATTAACTCAAAAAATTTGGAGCCATTATGAAGAAACACTGCATTCAATTGTACTTGGAACTTGGAAAAAGTAAAAAATTAAGTATGAAAAGTGCAAATCAAACAGCCATTCAAGACTGAGGTCACCAGTCTGACCTCTCAGCAGTATGGCGGAGACCACGGTGAGTGTGTTGTTGTTCGTGATCAAACGTGGATTATGTTTGTGCACATATATGGACGGTGTTACATATTACTTATTGATCACAAATACTACATCTAAAAAAACACATGGATTGAAACATGAACGGTTTAATCTGCATGTTGTCTCTTTGTATTTAGGGGGACCTTGGCCGTGCCAGGAACTCTTATTACCCATGACGACAGTCAGCACGTGTGCATGAACACGGCGGTAATATTGTTTCAGATGAAATACTGCAGTGAAACTCTGTGTGTAACAGCGTGGACGACTCCACACTAACGCGTTGTTTTTGCTTGTAGGCAGAAATGTGCTTTGAAATGCAGCATTAGCTGTGGTGGCAAACTGCAAGCTGAGAGCTGCAGGGCAGTACTCGAGTACACCGAGTACAGCCGCGTTATTAAAACAGTGTTAACTGGTCCCATCCTCTAGACCTTATTTACATTTTAACTGCAGTTTCAAGAGCCATTTCACTGCAGCACTTAGAGAACAATCTGTGTTATTAGCCTTTTTCTGCACCTGAGGTTGAATTGGATGGTTCGGCTCTCATCACCACGGCGCTTTAATTCAGCTGCTTCCAGTTTCCATTGTAAACGATAGGAGAAAGTGTAAGAGAGTATTATTTCCAAGGAAAATAAGGTACAGAGAAACACCTAAATCGGCATTAATGCTGTGATTTCACATGCTGATGCACACGTCAGTCGTCCCACTGCAGTTCATTCTGGCCAGTGGTTTAGCTGCTGTGTCCTCTACACACAGTAAACACATCCCAGCTTCAAGGACAGTGTCAAAGTAGGGCAGCACTGCTGCCTCACAACAAGAAGGTCATGGGATCGATTCCCACCTGTGGCATTTCTGTGTGGAGTTTGCATGTTCTCCCCATGTGGGCACAGGTTTCCTTCGGGTGCCCCGGCTCCCTCACACTTACAGACACGTGTCGGTTTGGTGAAATGGAAAATTTAGCACATCAATATTTACCTCTGCAAACCAAATTGCAGGAGGTTCTGTTTTCTCCCATTTGTCTGTCTGTCTGTTTGTTTTTCTGTCTGCCTGCTTGTCTGTTTGTTTTTTGTCTGTCTGCCTGTCTGTTTGTTTTTCTGTCTGTCTGCTTGTCTGTTTGTTTTTCTGTCTGCCTGCTTGTCTGTTTGTTTTTCTGTCTGCCTGTTTGTTTTTCTGTCTGTTTTTCTGTCTGCCTGTCTGTTTGTGTTTCTGTCTGCCTGTTTGTTTTTCGGTCTGTCTGTCTGCCTGTCTGTCTGTTTTTCTGTCTGCCTGCTTGTCTGTTTGTTTTTCTGTCTGCCTGTTTGTTTTTCTGTCTGACTGTCTGTCTGTTTTCTGTCTGCCTGCTTGTCTGTTTGTTTTTCTGTCTGCCTGCCTGTCTGTTTGTTTTTCAGTCTGTCTGCTTGTCTGTTTGTTTTTCTGTCTGTCTGCCTGTCTGTTTTTCTGTCTGTCTGTTTGTTTTTCTGTCTGTCTGCCTGTCTGTTTGTTTTTCTGTCTGCCTGCTTGTCTGTTTGTTTTTCTGTCTGTCTGCTTGTCTGTTTGTTTTTCTGTCTGTCTGCCTGTCTGTTTGTTTTTCTGTCTGCCTGCTTGTCTGTTTGTTTTTCTGTCTGTCTGCCTGCCTGTCTGTTTTTCTGTCTGCCTGTTTGTTTTTCTGTCTGTCTGTTTGTTTTTCTGTCTGTCTGTTTTTCTGCCTGTCTGTTTGTTTTTCTGTCTGCCTGCCTGCCTGTTTGTTTTTCTGTCTGCCTGTTTGTTTTTCTGTCTGTCTGTCTGTTTTTCTGCCTGTCTGTTTGTTTTTCTGTCTGCCTGCCTGTCTGTTTGTTTTTCTGTTTGCCTGCTTGTCTGTTTGTTTTTCTGTCTGCTTGTCTGTTTGTTTTTCTGTCTGTCTGCTTGTCTGTTTGTTTTTCTGTCTGCCTGCCTGCCTGTTTGTTTTTCTGTCTGCCTGTTTGTTTTTCTGTCTGCCTGTCTGTTTGTTTTTCTGTCTGCCTGCTTGTCTGTTTGTTTTTCTGTCTGCCTGTTTGTTTTTCTGTCTGTCTGTATGCCTGTCTGTCTGTTTTTCTGTCTGCCTGTTTGTTTTTCTGTCTGCCTGTCTGTTTGTTTTTCTGCCTGTCTGTTTGTTTTTCTGTCTGTCTGCCTGTCTGTTTGTTTTTCTGTCTGCCTGCTTGTCTGTTTGTTTTTCTGTCTGCCTGTCTGTTTGTTTTTCTGTCTGTCTGCTTGTCTGTTTGTTTTTCTGTCTGCCTGCCTGCCTGTTTGTTTTTCTGTCTGCCTGTTTGTTTTTCTGCCTGCCTGTCTGTTTGTTTTTCTGCCTGTCTGTTTGTTTTTCTGTCTGCCTGCTTGTCTGTTTGTTTTTCTGTCTGCCTGCCTGCCTGTTTGTTTTTCTGTCTGCCTGTTTGTTTTTCTGTCTGTCTGTTTGTTTTTCTGCCTGTCTGTTTGTTTTTCTGTCTGCCTGCTTGTCTGTTTGGTTTTCTGTCTGCCTGTTTGTTTTCTGTCTGCCTGTTTGTTTTTCTGCCTGTCTGTCTGTTTTTCTGCCTGCCTGTTTGTTTTTCTTCCTGTCTGTTTGTTTTTCTGTCTGCCTGCTTGCCTGTTTGTTTTTCTGTCTGCCTGCTTGTCTGTTTGTTTTTCTGTCTGCCTGCCTGCCTGTTTGTTTTTCTGTCTGCCTGCTTGTCTGTTTTTCTGTCTGCCTGTTTGTTTTTCTGTCTGTCTGTCTGTCTGTTTGTTTGTTTTTCTGTCTGCCTGTCTGTTTGTTTTTCTGCCTGTCTGTTTGTTTTTCTGCCTACTTGTCTGTTTGTTTTTCTGTCTGCCTGTCTGTTTGTTTTTCTGCCTGTCTGTTTTGTTTTTCTGCCTGCTTGTCTGTTTGTTTTTCTGTCTGTCTGCCTGTCTGTTTGTTTTTCTGTCTGCCTGTCTGTCTGTTTTTTCTGCCTGTCTGTTTGTTTTTCTGCCTGCTTGTCTGTTTGTTTTTCGGTCTGTCTGCCTGTCTGTCTGTTTTTCTGTCTGCCTGCTTGTCTGTTTGTTTTTCTGTCTGCCTGTTTGTTTTTCTGTCTGCCTGTCTGTCTGTTTTTCTGTCTGCCTGCTTGTCTGTTTGTTTTTCTGTCTGTCTGCCTGTCTGTTTTTCTGTCTGCCTGCTTGTCTGTTTGTTTTTCTGTCTGTCTGTATGCCTGTCTATCTGTTTTTTCTGTCTGCCTGTTTGTTTTTCTGTCTGCCTGTCTGTTTGTTTTTCTGTCTGTCTGCTTGTCTGTTTGTTTTCTGTCTGTCTGCTTGTCTGTTTGTTTTTCTGTCTGCCTGCCTGTTTGTTTTTCTGTCTGCCTGTTTGTTTTTCTGTCTGCCTGTCTGTTTGTTTTTCTGCCTGTCTGTTTGTTTTTCTGTCTGTCTGCTTGTCTGTTTGTTTTCTGTCTGTTTGTTTTTCTGTCTGCCTGCTTGTCTGTTTGTTTTTCTGTCTGTCTGCCTGTCTGTTTTTCTGTCTGCCTGTTTGTTTTTCTGTCTGTCTGTTTTTCTGCCTGTCTGTTTGTTTTTCTGTCTGCCTGCCTGCCTGTTTGTTTTTCTGTCTGCCTGCTTGTCTGTTTGTTTTTCTGTCTGTCTGTTTGTTTTTCTGTCTGTCTGTCTGTTTTTCTGCCTGTCTGTTTGTTTTTCTGTCTGCCTGCCTGTTTGTTTTTCTGTCTGTCTGTCTGTCTGCCTGCCTGTCTGTTTGTTTTTCTGTCTGCCTGCTTGTCTGTTTGTTTTTCTGTCTGTTTGCCTGTCTGTTTTTTTTCTGTCTGCCTGCTTGTCTGTTTGTTTTTCTGTCTGCCTGTCTGTTTGTTTTTCTGTCTGTCTGCTTGTCTGTTTATTTTTCTGTCTGCCTGCTTGTCTGTTTGTTTTTCTGTCTGTCTGCTTGTCTGTTTGTTTTTCTGTCTGCCTGCCTGTCTGTTTGTTTTTCTGTCTGTCTGCTTGTCTGTTTTTCTGTCTGCCTGCTTGTCTGTTTGTTTTTCTGTCCGTCTGCCTGTCTGTTTGTTTTTCTGTCTGCCTGTCTCTTTGTTTTTCTGTCTGCCTGCCTGTCTGTTTGTTTTTCTGTCTGCCTGCTTGTCTGTTTGTTTTTCTGTCTGTCTGCTTGTCTGTTTGTTTTTCTGTCTGCCTGCCTGCCTGTTTGTTTTTCTGTCTGTCTGCTTGTCTGTTTGTTTTTCTGTCTGCCTGCCTGCCTGTTTGTTTTTCTGTCTGTCTGCTTGTCTGTCTGTTTTTCTGTCTGCCTGCTTGTCTGTTTGTTTTTTCTGTCTGTCTGCTTGTCAGTTTGTTTTTCTGTCTGCCTGCTTGTCTGTTTGTTTTTCTGTCTGCCTGCCTGCCTGTTTTTCTGTCTGCCTGTTTGTTTTTCTGTCTGCCTGTCTGTTTGTTTTTCTGCCTGTCTGTTTGTTTTTCTGTCTGCCTGCTTGTCTGTTTGTTTTTCTGTCTGCCTGCCTGCCTGTTTGTTTTTCTGTCTGCCTGTTTGTTTTTCTGTCTGTCTGTTTGTTTTTTCTGCCTGTCTGTTTGTTTTTCTGTCTGCCTGCTTGTCTGTTTGTTTTTCTGTCTGCCTGCCTGCCTGTTTGTTTTTCTGTCTGCCTGTTTGTTTTTCTGTCTGCCTGTTTGTTTTTCTGCCTGTCTGTCTGTTTTTCTGTCTGCCTGTTTGTTTTTCTGTCTGCCTGTCTGTTTGTTTTTCTGCCTGTCTGTTTGTTTTTCTGTCTGCCTGCTTGTCTGTTTGTTTTTCTGTCTGCCTGCCTGCCTGTTTGTTTTTCTGTCTGCCTGTTTGTTTTTCTGTCTGTCTGTTTGTTTTTCTGCCTGTCTGTTTGTTTTTCTGTCTGCCTGCTTGTCTGTTTGTTTTTCTGTCTGCCTGCCTGCCTGTTTGTTTTTCTGTCTGCCTGTTTGTTTTTCTGTCTGCCTGTTTGTTTTTCTGCCTGTCTGTCTGTTTTTCTGCCTGCCTGTTTGTTTTTCTTCCTGTCTGTTTGTTTTTCTGTCTGCCTGCTTGCCTGTTTGTTTTTCTGTCTGCCTGTTTGTTTTTCTGTCTGTCTGTCTGCCTGTCTGTTAGTTTTTCTGTCTGCCTGTCTGTTTGTTTTTCTGCCTGTCTGTTTGTTTTTCTGCCTACTTGTCTGTTTGTTTTTCTGTCTGCCTGTCTGTTTGTTTTTCTGTCTGCCTGTCTGTTTGTTTTTCTGTCTGTCTGCCTGTCTGTTTGTTTTTCTGTCTGTCTGCCTGTCTGTTTGTTTTTCTGTCTGCCTGTCTGTCTGTTTTTCTGCCTGTCTGTTTGTTTTTCTGCCTGCTTGTCTGTTTGTTTTTCTGTCTGCCTGCCTGCCTGTTTGTTTTTCTGTCTGCCTGTTTGTTTTTCTGTCTGTCTGTTTGTTTTTCTGCCTGTCTGTTTGTTTTTCTGTCTGCCTGCTTGTCTGTTTGTTTTTCTGTCTGCCTGTTTGTTTTTCTGTCTGTCTGTCTGTTTTTCTGCCTGTCTGTTTGTTTTTCTGTCTGCCTGCCTGTTTGTTTTTCTGTCTGTCTGTCTGTCTGCCTGCCTGTCTGTTTGTTTTTCTGTCTGCCTGCTTGTCTGTTTGTTTTTCTGTCTGTTTGCCTGTCTGTTTTTTTTCTGTCTGCCTGCTTGTCTGTTTGTTTTTCTGTCTGCCTGTCTGTTTGTTTTTCTGTCTGTCTGCTTGTCTGTTTATTTTTCTGTCTGCCTGCTTGTCTGTTGTTTTTCTGTCTGTCTGCTTGTCTGTTTGTTTTTCTGTCTGCCTGCCTGTCTGTTTGTTTTTCTGTCTGTCTGCTTGTCTGTTTTTCTGTCTGCCTGCTTGTCTGTTTGTTTTTCTGTCCGTCTGCCTGTCTGTTTGTTTTTCTGTCTGCCTGTCTCTTTGTTTTTCTGTCTGCCTGCCTGTCTGTTTGTTTTTCTGTCTGCCTGCTTGTCTGTTTGTTTTCTGTCTGTCTGCTTGTCTGTTTGTTTTTCTGTCTGCCTGCCTGCCTGTTTGTTTTTCTGTCTGTCTGCTTGTCTGTTTGTTTTTCTGTCTGCCTGCCTGCCTGTTTGTTTTTCTGTCTGTCTGCTTGTCTGTCTGTTTTTCTGTCTGCCTGCTTGTCTGTTTGTTTTTCTGTCTGTCTGCTTGTCTGTTTGTTTTTCTGTCTGCCTGCTTGTCTGTTTGTTTTCTGTCTGCCTGCCTGCCTGTTTTTCTGTCTGCCTGTTTGTTTTTCTGTCTGCCTGTCTGTTTGTTTTCTGTCTGCCTGCTTGTCTGTTTGTTTTTTCTGTCTGCCTGCCTGCCTGTTTGTTTTTCTGTCTGCCTGTTGTTTTTCTGTCTGTCTGTTTGTTTTTTTCTGCTGTTTTTGTTTTTCTGTCCTGCCTGCTTGTCTGTTTGTTTTTCTGTCTGCCTGCCTGCCTGTTGTTTTTTCTGTCTGCCTGTTTTTTTCTGTCTGCCTGTTTGTTTTTCTGCCTGTCTGTTTGTTTTTTCTGTCTGCCTGTTTGTTTTTCTGTCTGCCTGTCCTGTTTGTTTT